>NW_010100482.1:22800-39942 GCF_000699245.1 Pterocles gutturalis | reverse complement strand
TTGTTCTTGCCCAGATGCAAGACTCTTCCGGGTTGCAAGCCCTTCCGGGCTGCAAGAACACACTGCTGGCTCACATCCAGCTTCTCGTCCACCAGGACCCCCAAGTCCTTCTCCGCAGGGCTGCTCTCAAGGAGTTCTTCTCCCAGTCTATACAAGTACCTGGGATTGCCCCGGCCCGAGTGCAACACCTTGCCCTTGGCCTTGTTGAACCTCATTAGGTTCTTATGGGCCCACTTCTCCATCCTGTCCAGGTCCCTCTGGATGGCATCCCATCCCTCTGTTGTATCAACTGCACCACTCAGCTTGTTGTTGTCTGCAAATTTGCTGAGGGTGCACTCGATTCCCTCATCTATGTCGTTGATAAAGATGTTGAAGAGCACCGGTCCCAAGACAGACCCTTGAGATGGTAGAATACATCAGACACATCAAGATGGTAGAATCAGACTTTCCCAGCCCACTAAAACTCCATGTAAAGTTAACATTTGCAGCTGATCCTGCTGATACCTGTAGCTTTTGTACACCTAATGGTCATCTGAGACAAAATAAATCTTTTTACAAAACTCTCCTGTGAGCTCCATCCTTCAACATTGTCAACCTTCTAGAACAGATTTCTATTTAAATTTCTCCTCTGCTTTCAAAAAACTGAGTATGAACAAGCTCAGAAACAGATGTTCTCAGGTGCTAGTTTCTCCAGCTCTAATAGAGATAGTAAAGTGAAAAAAATAATTACCACTTAGCTTTTAGAGCAGGTTATGAAGCTACAGTTTACTGCCTTTCCAGTTATTAGTGAATCTCCATTACAAGATGAAGCCTATGCTTCTTGCACATACAAATATTTAGATTAATTTGATAATTTTTGGAAGCAATTATACACTTCATAAGCAATGATACAGTTCTACATTAAGATTAGAACTGAATTTTGAGTTGATTCTCATGAGCTGAACCTCACAACTGCAATTTCTGTTTCCTTGACACATTGCTCTGGACAGTCACACTTGCTCAGTAAAAACAAAGAAAGGCTAATGACATGAGTACAAAAAATCTCAGCTTTTAAAATCAAACACTTTCAGTTGTCATGAAGTAGGATCAGTACATTTTGGACTGGAACGGGGGGAATGAAAGAGGGAGATGGGACAGGTGAGGAACAGCCCAGATCCTGTGTACAAAGACATACAGAGGATGTAGTAAAGCTCTTGTTCAGAAAACCCATCTGTAGTCAACCAGCGGAGTTCTTTGTAGTCAGCGCGAGGAGGCCTTAGCAGTCAGTGCGCGAAATTCTTGGACACCACCCAGACGAGCCAATTATGATGAAAGTGAAAGCCATTTTATTGTGTGTTGCGCACACGCTTTTATACTAAACCTTTTCAGATTTGGCAGCTGCTAATTGGATACAATAATTTTAAATTCTTAACAACAAAATTACTATTAGCTATTCTGGATCCTGGGAAAGTAATTTTCGAAGTTATGGGAACACAACTTCTAAGATAGCTTAGCTGTACTAAGTTGTACTTCTCCTTATCTTTCTCGCGTCCTGTATAATTGGATACCTCTGCACATCTGGTCACTTTTCTTCTTTCCCAGGATCCTTTAACAACCTTATAATTACAAAGTCTAAAGTTAGTATCATAGTTAAAATTCCATTTCAACACAAAACACCCCTACATCTAGGATTCTCTATCAGCCTTATAATTACAAAGTCTAAAGTTAGTATCATAGTTAAAATTCAATTTCAGCACAAAATGCCCCTAACCATCGATTTGCCCATCATTCTTGCACATAGTTAGTATCGCTCTCTGATTCAAAAGGAAAACCTGCATATAGAAAGTTATCCAAATATTAAAGTGATATCAGAGACCCCACATTTGTTTGAGCTCTAAGCTGCTCAAACACTGTATCAAAAACTCCCCAAGCCTTGAAACCACTTTCTTATTTTGTGGGAAAGGAAAGATTTTAATGGCCCAATTTCTTGCTTCTGCAAACATGTTTAATAGCTTCTGAGTTTCTGAACGCAGAAAAATATACTTAATGATATAAGACAGGAATTTAAATAACAGTTTTAAACTTTAGCCTGCTCTGTAATGGTTCTTAGCAATTTAATTGGAGCCTTTTTACCTCATTAATTATTAAATGAATGTATTTTCCTTACAAGTTGGAATCTTACTGACCAAGTCTATGTGGAATCTAAAAGTTGCAGCTACCTTGCACATAGCAATAAAAAAGAAGTTATGAAGTGCAGAGATGACTAGTGGTTTTAAATTGCAAGAATTTCAAAGGGAGATTGCTTGGTCACTTCTGGTGATCAAGGAGCTCCAATAGCACGGATTGGGTGAGTAAGTCTTGATTTAAGGAACTGCAGTTCTTTAATCAGTGCATGAAGTAGACCCTTAGCACAAGCAAGAGGAAAAGCTAAATAAGTGCTCAGTGTAATAAATCAAAGCTAAATATGTGAAACAACTTAATTTCTGAGGCTGACAATGGCCCTTTGCATTGTGTTCACCACGGTGCAGGCAGATTGCAGACAGATAGACATCAAAGCCACCACGTGTAGAACTAATTTTCAAACAGAATAATTGTAAAACAGATATAGGCACAGTTTAGTAGAGCTATACTACGTTTTTAAAGACTGAATCTGTTTCTCTGCTCAGTGTTATGGTTTCGAGTACTTTCACTGAAGTTGGGTAAGCCACTGAAACAAAATCAAACAACCGTCTCTTCAGATTTCAATGATTTTCATTTACACAATGTGTTTTTTCTTGCAAACAAGTAACTGGGAAAACAAGAAAATCTCCACAGATAACATTCTTCACAGTTTTGCCACTTACTCATGTGAATGAATGGCTGGTTTAGGCATAGATTTGCTGGGAAAAGAATAAAAGAGAAGCCAGAGCTAAGAGCACATGGTTTCTTCTTCAGCTTCCAAAGTCCTGGTGCAACTATACTAGTTTAGAGACACACTGTGTCTCCTGTGTATCAAGGAGTTCCTGAGCCACAGGTGGTGTCTTTGTGTTTAATATCCTTGGATTAATTTTTTTCTTCAATAAATTAGTCCAAATGAATTATTTTAAAGCCCATGTGATTTTTGGAACTGTATGTTCCTGATACCTGGATAAGCACTAACAATACTGCTGTAGATATGAGTGTTATGTCATCCCAGAATTTCAGTACCTTAAAGACTGAGGAACAGGACTCTGTCTGCTGGGAACTGATGATTTTTCCTTTCCCTCAAGTGTCTGATTTCCTCATCATTATGTTATGTAAAGCATCTCCTTAGTAGTGCCTGATGTGATGATACAGTCAAGGATCACACTTTACTGTAGCTGGTGTTGAATTTCTTGATATTTAAAGAATATCTGGAATACTTCCCCATCTATACATCTGCCCATCTCATTTAGATTTCAGCGAATACGGTTTCACTGGGATGCTACAAGAATTATTAAGAACATTAGTACCAACACTACACCACTTTCACTCCCTCTCAAACCACCGCGGGACGTACTTTAAAGAAAATCAGGCAGATGGCTGGATGGTCAACAAATATGTGACAAAACACTTCTTCTAGATATTTGCAGTTTAACATGTGCTAGTGTTTATCCATCTGTAGAACAAGCCACCTGCCAGTTGTTTGAGTGATATGACTGGATAAGCATTGCTAAGCACTCTGTAACAACATCAGCAGTAATACTCTCAAAAAACCCCAACCATTGTATACAAGGTATGCACGCTGATGGCTTTTGCAGAGAAAAAGTGCGAATGAAAACTAAGAAGAAAGCAGTCTTATGTTGCCAAAATATTTATTCATGGTGTGCATTATCTGCACAATTCAGAAACGCGTACACCACTGCCATATTACAAAATTTGCTGACAAGATGTAGCAAAAGCTATAACGCTATAGCATCTAGGCACTGTCTCTTTGTTACTATGCTGAGGTAGAAGTACATGCATACATTTTCTAAACTAGTTATATAGCTGATTGTCAGCAATTCATTCCCTAGCATTTCTGCTGCATATCGTTCATTCAATTAACCCCAGAGCCATCAACATTCGGAGGCAAATGTGAAAATAAAATCTTTGCAGCATGTAATGGAACCAGACATCATTTAGTAATACATGTGTCTAGGGTAGTAATGACACCTCAGTAGAGAGATCAACGGGCCTCAAATCATAAATGGATTTGTGACATCAGGTAATTTTCCTTGTTCTGTTACAGATTAGGTGTCTCTACAAGGCTTTAAAAATCCCCCCAGTTCCTGTTTTGGAGAGAACTCAGCAAATTCTCTCCATTGTCTGTTTGAATGCACTTTGAAACTTTAAACACGTGAACCATTTCTATTTATGTTAATAAAATTCTGTGTCTGTATTCATAAAAGCAGAAGCATTTTTATTTCTGGTCATTTTTCTTCAACATTTCAGCATTATAAGTGACATTACTAGATCCTAGTTGTTGTAGAGTACCTAAGTGATGTGTAATAAAGGAATTTTTTGGACTAGGAGGTGTAATGGCATTAACAGCTTCCTTTCAAGGGTAAGCAAGGTCAAGTAACATGAGTAGGTAAAGCACCGATAACTTCTTCTGAGATCTTTTCTAGCTTTAATGTCTCTCTTGGAATGCTATGCCCCATAGCATGGGCTAAGATTCCTTGTGCTAGAGTACACAAAAATTACATATTCTTCTGTATAGGTATTTTTGGCACTCACAACACAAGTATTAGTGGGCTGATGCTCAGTGACAAGCTCAGAACACTTGTCCCTATTTCTTTTTAGATTACATTGAGGATAAAACAAGCACTGCCTATCTCCATCTACTCTTTCCTTAGAATAAGGAAGATTACAGACAGAAAAATGCCTAAGAGACATGAATTGCTAAAAGCTGAATTCTTCCATACCCGTCTGCAAAACAGATGTCGCGGTTTCTCCAGCGACATCAAATCAAACACAGTGCATAAAGGTTCATTTCGATCTGCATTCCCATGTTCTTTGTTTGATACAGATGTCCTGTGCCAAGAAAGCAAGCTGTTTAGCTGCCAAAAGCAGGCACCCACAGCACATTCAAACAAAATCTCGAGAAGCACAGGAAAAACAAAAAGTTATGTCCAGGCATACAGAAGCCTCATTATTATTATAAGTTCTGCCCACTCTTGCAGAGGGCCTTCTTAGCTCTAAATCTCTACCAATAGTTCCCTTTCTAAACCTTATTATATGTTTTTCATTACTAGACTCAAAGTCCCTGGTCAGGATGTTATTTTGTTTTAGAACTATGTCGGTGATTTTCCTCAGCTCTCTGAATTCAGAGGTACAGGGGGAAAAGACTTGATTGAATTGCCAAGTTTATTGCAGTGTAGAGAGTTGTGAGACACAGAAAGGATACAGCCACTTTATTTCTTTTCCTCCCAGTTTTGGACCTTTCCTACCAAACTGTGAGAGCAGTATTATGCAGCTGCTAGAGCTCCCCAGTCCGAGGGAAGGCTCTCTGCATTTTCATTCTGCACATTCCTGTTAGTAGATGCTTGACTTGGTCCATTTTGTGCTTTACAGAT
Organism: Pterocles gutturalis; assembly: GCF_000699245.1. Taxonomy (NCBI): domain Eukaryota; kingdom Metazoa; phylum Chordata; class Aves; order Pterocliformes; family Pteroclidae; genus Pterocles; species Pterocles gutturalis. The sequence goes on along the minus strand of NW_010100482.1, from coordinate 34,408 downwards.
CAAACAACAGCAAACAGGTCTTGAATAAATTATCAGCTTTGCAACTCCACTGGAGAGGTTTTTGGTTACTAATAATTTCCGTATTTGTTAGCTCTACCTGGTCATAACCGGCTCCTCCAAATAAAGAAGGGATTACCCCATACTGATCTGTTGTTGTCAAACTCTAGCCCAAGGTCAGTATGAAATAACGAAGATGTAATTCTCTGAAATGGGGGGTGTTAAAATTAAATTGCAATAATACTAGTTTGCTAAAATAATATTATACGTGTATTAGAAACAGAGCAGCAGTCAGAAAAATTATCATAAGAACTGAAGCCTGGCACAGCACAAGAGCACAGTGGTCAAGGGCTGAAAATGTCTACACTTTCAATTTTTGCGCTAAAGATTCTGGGATAAACCTTCCAGTTTGTTAAGTTCTTGCCCAACTCAAGGAAATTAATAGACAAGTGAGATTCTTCAGTATAACTACCTCATACATAATGAACATGAAAGCACCTCAATGAATATCTGAATTTTACTTTACTATCATTCTCTGCTGAAAAAAAAAAAAGGAATTTAATATGCGTTAGGAATAGGTGTCCTTTGTTTGGGTTGATGCTGGACCTTATGGCTTCCAGGGCGGCTCTTATGTCTAGTCTGAAATCACAAATTCACACATATACAATATTTACCTCACTGTCTGCAAGACATGAACAAAACGTGATTGTGCTCTGAAGTTTGCTTAACTGTAGGAATGTGTGGGGTCTGAGAGAAGGGAATATAATGAACTGAGAATTTGTGTGAAGAGAAGAGTGGTGGTGAAAGGTGAGGAAGAGGACTGCATTCGCAGAATATGATATGTTCACCTGTACAGGATCCTGGGCAGGTTAGACTTGCCTTGCACTCTCTGAGCCCAAACTGCGTATTTACTGTAAGGAAAATTTCACTTATCTCCTCTATAGGAGTTTCCAAAATAAGTTGTTCCACAAATGAGGTTTAGGGAATCTAGCAAGGAATTATTGTACCTTGTAAGATTCTTTTTACAACAAGTTGTTTGCATTGAAATATGGGTTTGGAAAAAAAACAAACAAACAAACAAATAAACAAATAAACAAGCTCAGTCCTCTTTCACTCAAATATTTAAGGTTAGAGGAAAAAAAAATCCATTGCTAATGTTTGTGATGAATGAAGGAGAAGACTCAAAGATTTCTGAAACTTGAAGTGTCTATATTATTTTTTGCAATCAAGTTGTCAAAATACAGTGGGAGATACAAATATTTAGCTCTCAATACATTTTTATGAATATATAACATCAAAGGCAAAGGGAAGCACAGTGGAAAAGAGAATTTCAGACAGAAGGAAATTTAGCAGAAGAAGCAGTAGTATGGCTCCTTCACTGGAACAGGGGGAACTTCTGAACAATTAACTGGTGGCAATAAGGTAGCAACTAATAAGAAACTACAGGTAAGGATCAGGAGTTTAGTTTAACTTGCAAAAATAGGCAGATTACCATGAGAGTGGCTGCAGCTTTTGCATTAGGTGTTTTAAAGCAGACAGTGTTGCCATGATGTGAAGCATGGAGAGACATAAATGAACCAGGAATGAAGAGACACAGTTCATATGTCTAAAGACAATTTAGGGACTAACACCAAGAATAACAACAAATCCAATTTGTATTATGGAAAAGCCAATGATAGCTGAAAGTTATTAGGAAAAGGCTGTCTGTTGAAATGGGTATCTAGGTGTGCCTTGGTGGATAAATCTATTTACCTAAACCAAACAAAAAAAGGGCAGAGGTTCTGTAATGTTCCAACATTGTCCATACCATCAGATTGTTAATATAGTTCCTGAAATTTTAGTCCAAGATGAATACCAGTCTTCCAAAGAGTGTCTGGAAATGCTCTGAGGTTGGCCCAGGCCAGGGATGTTTGGAGATGCCCAACAAAGGTGATAGAGGCCCTCTCTCCTCCCCCACAAGTACAGATCCCCCAGGAGCTGCCCTCGGACACATGGTCCATCCCATAGTTCCCCCTGGATCCTCACTCTCCCTGGGTACCTCACCCCTAGAGGCACACTCACACAACAGCAACGTGATGGGTGTCACACAGGGACAATGCTCATGCTCTTGTTATCTAATGAAGTACAATTTGTTAAAAAGTATGAAAGGGATAAGTTTTGTGCATATACCAGCAAACAGATTTCCAGTCATAAACATCAGCTATAGAGAAAAACCAAAACAGATAATATGAGTATGAGCATCTGAATTTGTTTCAGACTCAGAGAGTTGTTATTAAGGTTCTTCAAGCAAGTAAAGTATTTAAGATAATGAAAAACATATTGCAAACGTTCTTAGTTCCATTTGTTTACTGCTTTCACAAACTACTCTGAAGAACTCATTAACAGAAACTAATTGGAAGAGGCTCCATGTCCATGTCCAGTTTCTTTTATAATTGCTGAAGTCACTGATTTGGCATGAAACAGCTCCTATTTAATCTGTCTGATTAAAAGGATACTTTCTCTCACTGTACTCATTGGAGTGGAAATGAATTGTTCGCTGTCACACACAAGGCTGTTCCCTTCATTTGATAAACCAAAGGATTAGGCAAATTTAGTCAAGGAGTCTTGAGGACTCTTCCCTCCCTCTATTTCCTTCATGCCATGAGTTGAAACACTGTACTGATTATGAGGCCTCTTTTCAATTTTTTGATTACATGAATTAATTGGACTGTCAGACTGGACTGAGCTTATCCCAGTCAATTCCTCAGTAAATTATTTTCCTGTAACTATGTTCCTTATTTGACAGGAGGATACAAATTCCTTTGTCTTAAAGAAAAGTTCAGAATTCAAGAAAGTCTGTCATTCATGGATATCCCTTCTTTCATGATGAAAATGAAAAGCGTGTGGCTGGAGACCCTTGGTCTGACAAATGATTTAGATATAACAACTGCATGAAGCGAGAGAAAGCTACTGGATTTATCCAGTAGTGCACTGTACCCATGGTATTGGCTGCAAAACTGGGAGAGGACATGGAGAGGTCAGGCCTGAAAGCGTTGAGAGTTTATAATCAGGGCAATTCAGAAAATCCACAATGCAGTGAAGAAGCAAACTCAGTCTTCAGGCATGCTGTTTATACACAAAGACCATGTGTTGCAAAGCACTGAAGGGAAGAAGAACCTTTCACACAAAGTTCTGCAGCAGGATGCACTAGAGGTGGTATCATAAACCTGCATCAAGTACCTGGGTGCTTTTAGGATGCTCCTGGGAATCTGAAGTCCTCTGCAAACAACTTGTCTCTGTGTCATAGAATCATAAAATCATAGAATGGTTTGGGTTGGAAAAGACCTTAAAGATCACCTAGTTCCACCCCCCTGTCATGGGCAGGGACACCTCCCACTAGCCCAGGTTGCTCAAAGCCTCATCCAGCCTGGCCTTGGACACCTCCAGGGATGGGGCATCCACAGCTTCCCTGGGCAACCTGGGCCACTGCCTCAGCACACACACACTCCTAATCTAAATCTACTCTCACAGCTCTGCCCTGTACCATCCTCCCACCTCCTGTACTATGTTTCTGCCTTGGAAACACAAACTGCAAAGGTGAGGCTGCACAGTAGCTTTCAGCATGACTCAAAACCTAGGAGAGGAACCTAGAAAAAGGTCAAAATCCCCACTATTGACATGAGTGGGTAGATGCATGGCATTATATCACAGTGATCACTGCTTGTGCACATCACCACTGAAATATGGAATAAGTGATTAGGCAGTGCAGAAAAAAAAAAAAAAGAAGAAAGAAAGAAAAAATATTCTTTTTTTTTTATTTTTTTCCTCCTGAAGACCAAAGGAAAAAGGGTGGGTAGAACAGCAAAACTGTAACAGTTTCAACAACCTTAGATGTCACAAAAAGAAATAACCTTTTTTTTTTTTTTTAATCGTTTGTTTGCTTTTCCCCACAAATATCTCCCTGCTGGTAAATTAATAGGTGGGTTTTTTTTCTAGGAAACAGATGCAAACTACATTTTCTCAAATAGAAAATTATTTTTATCACTTTCCAAAAGAGAAGTAGGTAATGACTTCCATGCCTAAAAATCACAGGAATTGCAGGTCCAAGGAGCATGGGCACCTGCAGAAGGAGCTAGAAGTCCACAGAAAGCAAACATAAGTTAATTTTAAGAGGTGAGTTACTTGTTGCAGAGATGTGGGCCCTACCAGTTAACATGCCAAGTATGAATTAGAAAGGAGTAGATGTTATTTCTGGCAGAACGCCTTAGCCTCAACATGATTTCATAAATCATTTGCTCCCCTTAAAATAAAAGGCATTATCGTAACTTTAAAGACTCAGTTTACTCCAGTGTGTCAAACGAACTTACAATATCACCTGTCCTCTTTCAAGGAGCTTAACAGTATCCCAGACACTGACTCCTGGAGAAAAGTCTGTAAAATTCAACCTGACTCATTTCTGAACAGAACTAAATTTCAAACTTTCTAGGAACTGTGAGTGCCTTTGTTTTCTTGGAGAGAGTGACCGCTAGACCACCAAGCTGAGCTCCTGTGACCCCAATCTAAACAGCTGTCACACTTTCCAGCAAAAAGAACCTGGAAGCAGAGAGACAGATGTAGTAAAGCAATGCTATTCTCTTCCAAATACTCATGACATTTTTCGTCCTTTTTCAGGAAACTGGGTCCAAAAAAATGATGTTTTGTATTTTGTTCTGCATTATTTGCAGAATAACTTGGTTGCATACACAAACCTTGACAATCAATGGCAGTTTTGTTAGATATCTTTGGCTGCTGTTATCCAGCCTTTGTTGCCTTGGGAAGCCATCTAGAGTGTGATCATGCTCTTTCTTGCAAAATTTTTTGCATAAATGCATCTTCCATGACTTCAGCCAATCCCAGTTTATTTGTAGGGTTAGATTAAAAAGAGTGGACCTTATCTCTTATTCTCTCCCCAAAACCAGACTTTCCCTTTGCCCTGAAAGTATGAACAGAACCCAGACCGTAACCAGTTTTACAGCTCAGTATTTGAAGGTACCAGTTCTGCAATGCAGAGAGCCATTGACAGTTTTCTGTTCCTGTCCTCGTTCCTCCCTATCCTGTCAACTTCTCTCGTGAACAACTCTCCTATCTGAGCTCTTCAAATCCCTAAGGAAACAGGGAGCAGGACTTCAACAGTGTGTCAGATCATGCATGAAGGTCATACTCGGTATTTCCAGATGGGTGTTTGTAGGTACCTCTGGGCAGCTACGGCTCTTCCTCACATGAGATGGAATAGCTACAGCTTTTAGATGGTTTGGATACTTCTGTTCCAACTCAGGCAGAAGAAGGAAATGCCCATGGCTCTTAAACCCTCCCAAGAAACCATGCCTCAGTGCAATCACAAGCCAAATTTTGCAACATTAGCACATTAGCTGTGATATTGGATAACTTCAAGCACACTGGTGCCATCTTATTCCCTAGTTGGAGGAGGGACTTTTCCTAATAGGGTCCTCCCTGCACACCCTTGAGGGCAATAAAGCTGAGTGAGTTTTCGGTAATAAGCTGTTGGGCTACGGTTTATGTTGCACTGAATCTCTCTTGCATTTTTTATCTGCTTTTAGGGCAAATTTAACTCTTAGACCTTCTGTAATTCCACCAAAATCAATTGGACTGCCTGGTGAGCAGTTCAAAGCTGAATTTACACCTCTGAGACACAACTGATCCCTAACTAATTAACCTACAAACATTGTTGTGCATAGAGAATTTGCCAAGCTATAGTTTGCACTGAAGATCCAAATCCATCAACATTTTTGAAATTTTCTCTTTCTTGTTTAAAACTGTATTCTCAAGTACAAGACTTCTTCCAAAAACAGTGCTGAAGTGAACCAGCGTACACCACTGAAAAGCAGATATTTGTGTCATGAAACATCCCATGGCAGAATGACAATTGCCAAAGCAGTTAACAGAAGCATTGCGACTTCATTTTCCTCAACATGGTTCATAATATTTAATAATTTGAGAGGATTTCTATTTTTAAAATAGCCCTTCTCACTTAGCAGGAGGAGTTCTATGTTCACAGCATTGCAATGCCTTACAGCTTGAATAGCTTTTGACCCCTACTGCCCCTAAAAATTTTGTGCAAACTTCCACAGCAAACTGGCCTTTTCTTTGCACGTGCGAAGTATTTAGCAAGCCTCAGACTTATGTGTTTGACACTAACCACACCATCAGCAAGACCAGTGAATCCTCATGAGAAACCTCAATGATTTGAGGAAGGATCGTTAAGAGCATCAGTCAAAGGCAATGCTGCTGCAGGAAGCATTTTCACAGGTAAAACCTGATCTTGAAAGAAAATGTCACTCTTCCGGACTGAAATAAATTTGTATAGGTGTTTAAAAGGTGAAGGAAGAGAAACAGCACTTTCAAAATGATAAAGTTATAGATTTAGTATGGCACACAGTATGAGGCAACGAGTACTTTCTTAGTAAAACCGTTTTCAGTGACTGCTCTTTTGAAATGGTGAGAACAAAATAGCTGTAAAATACTAGGTTTTTTATAATATAGATAATTCTTCTTTATAGGAAGACCTCACTTCTTTTACATTGCCATGTACTTGTTCTTCAACAAGAAAATCGCTTCTGAGTACAACTCACTTCCACTCTTTGAGCAATTTTCAGCAGGAGCCCATTTCCAGCATTCACATTCAGATCCATCACTCACTTTTTTCAGTTTTGACTCTGCTGTTCAAAACAGAATTATTGTATTTTGATGAGGATACCATTTGCAGCTGTTAAATATTCTGTAAGTGCTCAGTATGCAAATAGAACACCAGTAACCTATGTTCTTTGTATACTTAATTTCTCAAGTTGTCTTTGGGTGTGAACAAAGCAAAATGATTCCACTCTTCCTATTCAGCAACTTTGAGCAAAATTCTATCATCTAGAAATTCAAAACTTTTAAACATTTGAGAAATCTATTAAATTTGTATCTATTTTTTTTTAAAGTTAATTTTTTATTTTCCTCATAAATAACAATTTACTGAAAATTCTCCCAGTTCTCAGCTGTGACTTTTTATTTATTCAATTGGCAAGTGAGCAAAAAAGCCATTCTGATTTAAACTCTGATTTCACATGTACCCTGTCTCATACCTGTCAAATCAGTCTAAAATTCTCTCTTTTTCTCCACCTCCCCCACCCCAAGGAAAGCTATGGACAATAAGAATAGAGAAAACATGAATAGTTATTCCAATTCAGTCACAATGCTGTGGTTCAGAGCTTGTCCAGCTGTTCTTGTGTAGACTTTACAATAGGAAGGCTGGGTCAGAATAGACAAAAGCAGAATGCCATTTTTTTTTTTTTCCTTAACATTATTTTTGGAACAGATAATTGCTTTGGCAAGGCCTGAGGCTTGACAACTTTAGACCTCATTTGACACAACTGAAACCAGTCTGAGTTTTGATACTATCTGAAAACAACAGATTAAAATGATTTCAACATCTTATCATTGCACAGACAAAGAATAGAATATTTTTTAGCATCGTTGGTCTACATTTATCTTACATGCCTAACCTTGAAGTGATCTACCTGTATAATAGTTTATTAGTTCATCTTTATGCCAGGTTTTCTCGTGCAACTGTCCCAGTAATTCCAAATGTAGCCATTTTAAATATTTATACAAATTCCACTGTGAATTAACATGTTTTGCCCCCAGACTTGAAAAGGGGGAGCTGAGAAAATAAAATGAAAACAAACAATAATAATCAGGGGAAGACTGTTAATACAGTTTTACAAGAGCATTAAATTCAAATAAAATATTTACAGAGGATAAGCAATGCTTTTGGTACACTACACAACTTACATTACAAGTAGGAGCAACTAATCTTCCACACATTCTGGTTTATAATAGCGAAGCGTGCACATACCAATGGAAGGGAACAGAGTTTTCATTATGAAACTATTTAAATATAAATGTGTGAATTTAAATGATCTATTTGTATCCAAGCTCCAGTAGATCCAAAATGAAAGCCAAAAAGCAAGATGGTGTTGAACAATATTGCTTTCAAGAACTGATTTGTGTTGGGTTTTGGTACTAGAATTATTCCCAGCTTATGAGTCCTCCATAACAGCAACAACAATCTCAGCCTAACAACAATGAAGATTTCTGCTTACTTAAATGGCTACTTACTTAATTTTCTTTTTAACAGTGTTGCTGATACCAATTAAACACAAGTGCACATTAACTGCTATAGAGATGCTATTGGTTTTTCTTTTCCAGTTGGTAGCTCAAGACAAATAGCCAGGCTGCTGCTGTAAAGATTACTGTGCAAGTACGTGATTTTTCAGCTTGCTGACACTTTGGAGCAACTGAGAATAAAATTATTTCTGTTGGCATAAACATATGGTAAACTGATATATTTATTTTACCAAAAAACAGATTTAAAAATAAAGCATCTCACAAATGTCATTACATTTTTGAATGAACACAATTTCTGTTTGACCTGAGAAATGTTGATTTTAAGCAATCCTCATCTTGGGGGTGGGGGAGAAGGGAAGGGGAGAAAAACTCTTGAAAAATAGACATTCTAAACCAAAAGGAACCACTTAAAGTACAAAAATACAGATACCCACTTCCATCCATTTTTTTTAATATTTCTCTTGAATTTACACCAAGAAAAATCACAGAATCATAGAATGCTTTGGGTTGGAAGGGACCTTTAAAGATCATCTAGGTCAATCTCCCTTGACAGGGACAGGGACATTTTTCACTAGATCATATAAAATCATAATAAAATTAACAGGAAATTCAAAATATTTCAGAAATCGACAAAACCTTATTTTTTTCAATGAAATTTCACAGTACATTGTGTCTCCAGCTCTGGCTACAAACACAAATGTACACTGACTACAGAGAATATACCTATATTTAGACGCGCACATAGACACACATATATTCTACACCTATTTGTACTTACGTATTTAACAGATATATTTCTACTCTAGGTTTCTGTTATGTTTTAAATGTTACACAGTTTATTTTTCTACACCTAAAAATGCTCCTTTTAGTATTTCTTCCCTTGCTTGGGTGAGGAGAGCAGTTAATCTGGGTTTCACTGATGATTTTATAAAGCAAGGGTCCAGGAACCCACTTTCTTTGCCAAATGAATTCTCTTTATTCAATGGGATTGTCCCAAGCAATTTATTTTTTGAGTGTTTATGTAATAGGGCAGGGAAATTGTACTGTTGGTGATACAATGTAAATTTTCAATATTTTCTTTATTTAATTCAGACTGAAACTGCTGGAAGCTACCCAGAGTCTCAGCATGTTCACTGCTTTGCTGTTGTTTAAGCCTACAGTCATTTCACTGAAAGACAGCACTGTACAGCACTGACCAGCTGTGCATCTATACATCTTCACAATCACAGGTGTAGGACTTTAATATTTGAGCTAACAACCACTTTCCAAATGTGGCCTTGGCTCTAAAGGCATCCTGAAGCAGACAGCAGTGGCATTTTTCTTCTGGTACACTAAGTTAGCTTTTCTTCCACTTGGGCCAGCTTACAGAAATTCTCCTAGCCTTGATTTAAACTTATCTCCCTCAAATATCTGCAGAAGATGATCAAAATCCCTGCTTGCCTTCTTCAGCCACTGTTTTCTATTTGTTTATTTATTTTGTAAATGCAAAGATGCTAGTTCTTTAATAAACATTTCAAATTTGAACTCTTTGCCAGTGTGGCTAGTCAAGCTGGTCAGAGAGGGAGACTTATAGGCTCTCGCTTCAGTGCCTTCCCATTCCACCCAATGGGAAAAACAAGAGATTTATGAAAAAAATAAAAGCTATGTGAATTTTTTTTTTTTTTTTTTGATCTGAAACATAATTTGTCATAGAAAAAGACATTTAACCAGAAATGGTTGTTCTTTCCCAAGTACGTATTATTCAAGTTTTGTGCACTTAGCTCTACCATGTTCTGTGAATAGCAAAATCCTACTGGGATGAGCCTGCTCCAGAATGTCCCTAGCACCATCAAACCAGCACATTTTCCAATTTGTCTGTAGCCAGGGGTACTTTCCCACATTACGAGTTGCCCTTTATGGAGGCAGAGCTACAGTGAACATTTGATTGAAAGAGCTTTTTTCTTTTTTTTTTTCCCAGCGCATACATAAGTGCCTAACGTTCTCTGCCAGTTAAAATAATAAACAGCATAAACTGTATAGATTAGAAAAAGATATAATTGCCCTTTTTAGTCGTATAAATGAGTGGTTGTCTTGCTACAGGGAAGAGATGAACTAGATGGGAAGACACAAACTAGACTGGAATCCATTTTCACCTCCCATGGTGAAATCTTTTATTGTTGTTTTTCTGTGCTATGGTAGGGGAACACAAAGCTGAAGTCACAACAAAGCAATAACGTCGCATTGATGCGTTCCCAGAATTGAAGCCAAAGGCAAGCAACGCTACTTACTGCCGGGCCCCAGTTCAAGTCTCCTTCCAGCCCTCTGGGCACTTTCCAGACTAAACAGCTTTGAAAAGGGGAACAGCACATTAGCATCCCCTCTGAGACAATCTGAGTAGAGTTACTGCATCAAACCCCCAGTTTAAATTGTGTTAATGAAGCTGTAAGCTGCAAAGAAATTATTTATCAGAACTAGTACAAGACCCTAGAGTTTATAATTCTTTACATAAGACTTCCATTCTCTCTCTCCAGTCTTGCATCTCTCCAACAAACCTTTCTATGCCACCAGCAAAGGGAAATATGTCTTTTATATAATCTGTGCTTTGACCAGCTGTGGTCTTTAATGCCATTCGCACCAGGGATTTTCTGTGCCTGTTCCCTAAAGTGCATCAAACCACTCTTTGTGCCCCAGAACGCATCAAAGCCCTCAGTGCGATCCCAGCATGGCCGTGCCATTGTGTGAATTATGTGCAGCAGATGGCACAGACCACAGCTGTCCTTGCTGCTGAGACATGCAAGGTGAAGGGCTTCAAAGGAATTGCTGCAGTTGCCTAAATGGGTATTGTGTCAGTTGGGAAGATAATTGTTAAATATTTGGGAACAGGGATTACCTTTTTATTGCATGTTCATAATTAAGAACTTGACCTTGGAGCACCAACTACAGAATGAAATGACAGTTGGCCAAGCCCAGGCTTTTCCCAGTGAATGTATGTGTATCAGCAGCCTTCACAGATCGGACAAATGAACAACAAAATAAGAGCAGGATGGGAAGGAGGAAAAATATGTATAAAGTATCTGCAGTGACCCCAAAAATGTGAAGTGGTTTGGTTCTGGGACAACAATCATAGAATCACAGAATGGTTTGGGTTGGAAAAGACCTTAAAGATCACCTAGTTCCACCCCCCCTGCCATGGGCAGGGACACCTCCCACTAGCCCAGGTTGCTCAAAGCCTCATCCAGCCTGGCCTTGAACACCTCCAGGGATGGGGCATCCACAACTCCCCTGGGTAACCTGTGCCAGTGCCTCACCACCCTCAATGATTATGAGAATGTTCACTAGAGGATGCTTCTGCTGGCAGCAACTTGTGCTTTAAGAAAAGAAAACTAGATTGTCTCCATCCCCAATTTCATCCTCTCTGATTTCACAGTGTGCTCAGCTGCTTGAAGGAGGGAGGATTGCTCAACAGAATGCCATCTGAGATGCT
>NW_010100482.1:0-22757 GCF_000699245.1 Pterocles gutturalis | reverse complement strand
CGGCTATGAGGCAGGACCTGATTCCTGTCTCATTAACACCGGCTCAAACCAGCATGAAGCCAATGAAGTCAATAGACTAGCAAGAGCAATGGGGTTAGACCCACATCACGGCTATGAGGCAGGACCTGATTCCTGTCCCATTAACACCGGCTCAAACCAGCACGAAGCCAATGAAGTCAATAGACTGCAAGAGCAATGGGGTTAGACCCACATTAAATGTGTGTGAAAATTAGTGGGAAGAAATAACGGCTCAACATATCTATATGTACATTTAAACTCCTGCAATTTGTGAAAATGCCAAGTATGAGAAAAATCAAAGGTAATCTCGGGTTATAAACGGGTCCATTTAGTTTTGACATTAAAAGGTGGGTGTCGTCTTCCTTGCTTTTAGGTCTCTGATAACTTCATTCTGCTTTTCCATAATTCATAACCTTTCACATTTTATTGAATCGTTCAAGACTACTCACCCTTTCTTTTTCATCTTTTTTATTTTAGTTCTAAAATTTGTGTGTGCGTACATGCTTAGGAAGAAATGTAAAAGAGCTACTTAGCATTTGAAGGAGTGCTGCAAACAGTTATTTCAAGCCTTTTGTTCTAAAATAAAATAAAAAGCCAAGGGAGGAGATTTTTCAAATTTGTTTCAGAAGAGTTTCTATCTCTTGGGTTTAAGAGAAAGATTTTTCCCCTGGCATAAGCCATCATCAATCTGTGGTGCTGCTCTAATTTACACCACCTGAGGATTGAAAGTGACATAAAGTGAGCGACTAAAAAGAAAGAGACCACACGTGACTAACATCTGTCACATCACATTGTTGCTCAAGGAATGAGGTGACAAGAATTGGTGTAGTGCCAAAAAAACACAGCAAGAGAAAAGCTTCAACTTCATAATTTTCTGCAGTTTTTCATTGCTCCTTCAATTACTTTAAAAATGCAGAGAACAGAAATACAGAAATACCTGTTAATGCTAACAGAAAATGGTTGGACAGTTTATCATGTCTTTAAAGACTGCATTTAAAGAATGGCTTCTGCAATTTTATGCGGTCCAAGGATCTCTTGTAGGATCTTTCTCATGGATAACTTGTAGTATCTTCTATTGACTCACAGAGTAAAGAGACTCTGCAAAACCAAGTGTTTGATACAATGAGACCATGAAGACAGTGCACACATGCAATGGCATGCAGAAGAAGAGTCACACAAGTAAAACTAATTTTCTTTTCAGAAAAAGTGCCTTGGGGAAGCTGTGGGCAGAAGGCAGTCTCAGGGTCCATATGCTGATGAAGAACTTTGCTCAGGACACCTTGTGCATTGCTTCAGACCCTAATCATATGGATATTACAAGAAAAGGATTATAGGAGTATAACAAGATATTCAAGAAGAAATCTCATAACTCCAAGAGTCTGCAGGCAGAAGTGAATGTGTTGCTCAGTTAAGGCATTCCTCTCCTAATATCAGCTTTTATAGTACCATGATTGGTCTTCATACTTGGTTAAAAGAATATTACTATTTATAACTCTAATATTACATGATACAATTTCTCATAAAGCAATGTAAGAAGTTGTACATTATGCCTTCTTAAAGTTCTAATATAATTAAGAGGACTGAAGCATAAAATATGCAATTGAAATTGCTCATACTTGTACTAATAAAGAACCCAAGGGATGAAGAGAGAAGATAAAACTCAGTCACAGGAACAGAGAATGACTAAGTGACAGCAGAGGAGTCCCTTCCAAGCATGTTTCCACACCCCTTGGAACTAAGAAGAAGAGAATAGTGATGGAGGACAGCAGCAGTCATCTTAAGCGAAGAAATAATTTTCTAAGAGGAGAGATGGAGAGTTCAATCTACCACAAGAGAAAGACAGATAAAGACCTGACATATTGAAAAAAAGCCAATATCATATTTAGATGACGTAATTAAATCATTATTAAAAGATAATTAATCATACAAAACCTTAATAATGTTAACAAAACTTATTATTTTGCTTTATTTATACATGTATGTATGCTTTTTTTTTTTTTCTCTAAAGTCTTGTATCATCAATTTATGTTATGAAGTAAGCATGGTTTTTTTTTTCCTTAAATCTTGTCCAGGATGGAAGATGCCCTTCACTGACCTGACACAAAATTTCATATCCACTGATGTCTTAAAAATAATTTAAATGGTCATACTGGCAAGTGTCCAGCTGCTTACCATATGCTACAAGGGTGAGCCATGTGCACCACCGCAGAAGGGTTGAAAAAATAGATTTGAGGTCTGGTGCCACAGAAACTAGGGAACAGGGGTTCTCAGAGGATCAGTGACAACCGGGAAAATTTTCTGCATTGTGGGCAGGGAATGAGGATCAAGTTTGAATAAGAGGGACTGAGAGAGAGTTTACAGCAAGAGGCTAATTCTTTTATTGGGGTACTTCTTGCCAGTAATTTTATTTTTATTTTTTTTTTTACTTTTTTACTTTTTTTTTATTTTCTTTTAAATTTTTGCTTCTTTTTTTTTTTTTTTTTCCTGGAGAAGGAAGAGAAAAGGGAGAGGAAAAGAGTGTGCTCAGCACAGGGGGAATAGCCAAGCCTTGCAAGTTGTTAACCCCAAAGATGTTGCCTGGCTTTCTCCATTTTAAATTCTACATCAGCAGATGGAGAACAAAAGATCTGTGTGTTTTATTTACTCCTAGAAGAGGCCTCAACATTCTTTCTGTACTGCTGCAACACCAACTCATCAATAAACCATAATGAAAACAAGAGCATGTATTAATGTTCCAGGGGGACAAGTGTTTGTTTGATTGATAGGAAGTATCCTTCTTTTATACACCATCATGCAAGGTTGTACAAGCATATATCATATGAAAAATAATGCTAAGAAAACCTAGATAGCTTTACTGTGACAACTGCCAGAAGCTATGTAATATGCATTTTTCCCTAAATAATTTCATTTTGGAGTAAAACCTAAAAACCTATTTGCCCATGGTTGAGTGAAGCCAGAGAGCATCATCAATTACAGGGTCAAGGCAGACACAAAAATCTCATATCTTTTAAAATGCTACAAAAATGTTTAAAGTATTCAGAAGTCTTGACTGAAAACCTCAAGACAGCTTTAGGTTGAGTGACACCCATATTTGTCTGTCTGTATGCCTGCTATGAAATGAGAGCTATATAACCATGGCTTTTACTGCTCCAAAGTCCATGACACCATGTCCATGCCCATAATATGTAGGCTCAGAGCTAGCTATTACCAGTTTTTCAGAAGAGTGGGAAAAATCAGGTCCTTTTTGTATTTGAACGATGGAGACATAGTTGGAGAATCATTTGGGTTTTGAAACAATGCTATTTATTGCTCTCCATCTCCCCGAAAACAGGCCTCTAAAAAGATCTTAATCTAGATGAAAATGTCATATCTAGATGACTAGTAACATTGGAAAATGTTGGTCTTACTGAAAATGAGTATCAAAGCTTTCTTAATTGTTCCTATCTTGGTTTATTTCTTTATGTGCTTCAGATGTCTGCAAATAACATGTTATTTTGATAGTCTGGAGTGACTAAGTACAGAACGAGAAAATGAAAGAAGCAGATTGGTGTAACAGCCCCCAGACTATAAGAAGAGCTGTATGGGCCAGCCCAGAGGTTCAAGTATGCCACTGATTCATGCAATCAGTAGTGGAGACTCAGTAAATCAGAAGAGGTGGCCACAGGCAGAGAATCATACCCTCCCAGCAATATCCTCCCACCTCCGGGGAATCTGTCACCTTCTTGGTATCTTGAGCTGGTGGCTGTATCTTTAAAATTATCATCTATAATCACACTTTATTTGTCATTCCTATGAGGATCAAAAAACATTTAAATTAATAGAACTGAAAAATAATTTACATGGAAGGGGCCTCTGGAGGTCATCTGACTCAAATCCCTGTTGAAAGCAGGGTCAGCTTTGGAATATTTCCAGAGTAGCTGATGTCTGTAGCAATTTTCAATCACAAGAGTTAAAAAACAAACAAATGAAACCCCCTCCACAACAATTAGGCACCATTGAATTCCTGCCGTAGTTCACAGTTTTAAAACTTTTCAGAACTTTCTTCCCTATGTATGGACTACATTTATATAGTTCCAAATATGCAATATACTCTAAAGCCAAATCACAGAGTTAACATGATGGGCAGACTGAAGGGAGATAGCATGTTGAAAGTAAATCTATAGAGAAAGAAGAATAAGCCAATACATAAGAATCAATTATTTTAGTCTGACACACATATTCTTGAGCATCATTTATCAACTGCATAGCAAGTTACACTCCTGTTACAGCACCAGTTATTTCAGGGAAAAAAAAAAAACCTTCCAGACCTTCAGAAACATGTTGAGTACCCAACAAGATGCTGTGTCCTGTGTCCCCCAACCCCCCATGCTGTATTCATGGCTTTGCAGATCCCAGGCTTACCCAAAATCATGGAGAGACCTTCTCACCGGGAAAATACAGGCATGTACTACACGTAGCAATTTCCTCAGAACACCCCACAATTATGCAACACTATCTTGACATGCTTCTTTTAGAACAGGGTGCCCTTCTCTAGGTTGTTCTGACCAGACCGCTCAACACATGGCAAGGAAAAGTCATGTACGTCCTCAACAGCTAACCCATATGCGTCTTGAAAAGGAAATGCAGAAAGCTACAGGAACACGACAGAACCATGACGGGCTTTTAATCCTGATAACAATGCAGAGATGAGCCACGAGCACAGTTGTATGTGCCTTCGGGAGAGCTCTTTGCCCAGCTCTGGTTCAGAAACAGATCATTAGAAGTAAATCAATATAACCTGCCGTTCTTCTTCACTCTGTCCTCTTTCAGAAAACTAATCAGCAGCACGGCACTGGATATTGAGAGCTATATTCTGGCTGAACCAATTCACATTAGACTGAAAAGCAGAGGACACCAGCAGCAGAAAAAAAAAAAAAAAAAAAAAAAAAAAAAGGGAAGATTTATTCTTTCTAAAGAAAAGAGGGGGTAAAAAGTCACTTGCAAAGAAAATTATCATGCTGTTTCCAGGCTATGAAAACCATGATGCAACAACCTGCATTGGCAATTTTTGTGCAGAAAGAAAGAGCCAGGGCTAAATTTTCTTTTACCAGTTCAAACATTTGAAGTGTGCATGAAATTAAGTGTTTCCATGTTAGTGTGTTATCAGCACTCTGCTGTGTCCTTACCATCATTGATAACTGATAATTACCATACAGAGTATCACAGTAAATGATCCCTGTCTGAAATAACTTCTAAACATATTGTTCTTTCACCTGTTTTGTTTCATGACTAAAAAGAAAAAAAAAAAACTATGAAGAGACTAGGTGCCTTGTTTAAAACTCTGCAAAATACCAATTTGTCAGCATTGTGCTCGGTTACGGAGTTCCAAATGTCAAGCCCCTGCCTTAGCCATGGCACTATCCTTATCTTTCTGATCTTGTGATCCTACAAATGTCTCCATTTCTCTGAGCTAGACATTTTTACCCTCTGGGAACAAGATGCTTTAGTGGAAAATTAAACTTTCAAGGTTATGCATTGAACAAGCTCTGAAGTTCTCCAGAGCCCTACCAGTCCTACTGGATGAGCTAGCCGGGAAACAGAATTTCACTCCTCTGAAAAATGTCACAATTGAGGGGAAAATAATTTTAAAAACCAAGAATAAAATTTCTTGGCAAATATATGTAGAAATGAAATTCAGTAATATGTCTGCATGTTCCCAAGGACAAGCTTCTGTATCCCAAAATAGATTCCTGGCAGCCTTGCCCAGGTGGGTGCATTTCCACTCTGGGTTCCTGGAGGGTCTTGCCCTCAGCTCATCTGGGATCTGCTTGCTGATCTTCTGCAGAAACACACCACTATCTGGAGGCATTTTGTCTAAGACAGAAAGTTTCTTGCAACCAGGCAGGTTTGCTGCCAGCCTCGCTCCTCTTGGAATCGACATGCTCCTGGGAAATGTTTCACTTTGACAAATTGGTTTTTTTCCAATGGAAAACCTTCTGTCAGAACATTTTTGCCCACTTCTGCCGTGTGTCTTCATCCTTGTCACTCTGTGCCCTGATGGGGAGATTTTGACTGTTGAGATCAGTGCAGACCAGCCGCCCTTTTCTCCAGGCAAGATGTTGAACATGCTCTTCCCCCACCCCTATCCTTGGGCAATGTCAGTAGGATGTGACATAGGAAAAATTTCTTGCATTCCTTCTCTGTCACCCTCTTTTTACACCACCCTTCCTGAATATTTGCTACAGAAAAAGCACATAAATTGTGTTTTGTCCCTTAACAATGTTTATGAGCTTTTGAGTAAGAGAACAGAGGTTGTGGTTATATTTGTTTACAGTCTCCAGTACAACACGTTATCGCTTGGATATAATAAAATGCAAGTGCATTATTTTTAAATACTGCAGCAGATTTAATTACCTCTACTTACAAAAAATAAATGCCACTTGTTGCCACCATTATCAGGTACAATAGCAGACATCAAGCACTCTGCTGTTCGCACAGTTTTAATGAGAAGCAGTCACTTCATTCAGGTTCCCTTTTTCCTCCAAAATGCAATTAACAAACAGTGATTAGTTGAGCCAATTCCAAATTGTATTCAAATGAAAGCAATTTGCCTAGTTTGTAGGTCCAATAGGTGACACTTTCTGAAGTCCCTAAAAGAATTAATTGCATGTTTCTACCCAAATATGTTCTAGGGAGGGGAAAGATAAAAGTTCTCTTTCATACAAATGCTTTGTTTTTGACAGTGCAAATCATTTTTCTATAAAAGCATATCATCTGGACCAGTCTACAAGACTGCGTGAGAAATTTGTATCCGTACCAGAACTTTCTCTTCTTTGGAGAAAGTATTGTCCCTTAATGTGCAAAATGTTCCTCTTCAACATAACCGCACATCTGAAGCCCTCCAGCTGCTGACGTTTTAACAAACTTCTCATAAATAAAATGGTTTTTAGTTGTGAATTCTAATTTATTTCCAAATCCTGAAAGGAAACATTCAGATGCATTCTAATAACTTCCAACAACTGATAAATCAGTGACATGTTTATAAGGATGCAATTTTCTTATCTTCTCTGCAAAGCACTTGGTTGGAGATCTCAACTTCACAGTAAATACAGAACATCGCTGCAGTTTAATTTTCAAACAAGTTCAGACCCAGAAGCTCTGGCAGCACAGCGACAATTCTGATAACATGATTAATGATTTCACCTCCTACCTAGAGCAAGCAGAAGGCTTTTTATTTATAACTGCATTATTTCCATATCATTTATTATTTCTCAGGTATCCCAAGAGTTAAAAATCTGAGAAAGAAACTGCAAAGTACAGGTAACTGAGAATGAAAAGACTTCAAAATGCTAAGATCAGTAACTCCTCCAAACCTCCCACAGACCATTTCCACAAACCTAATGGGGTCAATAAAAATCCCATTGTATTTTATGCAAGAATAAGACTGTTTTCTTTGGAGTCCTGGCCAAATTCTAATTACCTTCAGCCTACCTAGAATTCTCCCTGAAGTATTAATGGGATGTGGTTTTCCTTCGCTTTCTGTCCTAAACTGTTGTAAAGTGCTCTATTAAACAGCTGCCCAAACCTGGCTATGTTTTACTGGGGAGCAAATAATAATGGATTTATACCCAGCACACATACACATGCAGTAGGTATGCTACACAGGTGTTAAAAACACTGTCATCAGAGGATGCTATTAGCTGCGCAGGACTGACCACCAGCTGTCTCAAAACAGATACAATGAGAGTTAATAATAAATTCCAGGTTTTATTTGTGATTAAGGACATTTTATTGGTTTGCATTGAAATTTATCCCAGGATTTGCTTGTGATTCTGCTTGTACGACAACTAATAAAGGTTCACTGAAGTTAAAAACGGGGTCTGTTATTCCATGTTTTCCACCTTCATAGAGCTGCAGGAGGAGCTGATCTGCATTCAGTTCCCAGCGAGGATGAAAACTCACGGCACATTGATGAAAAGTGTGACACAGAAATATTATTTTTTGATGACACACTCACTGGACCGTTCCTATGTTGTAATTAAGGTAATAGCTAGAATTGTAATAACTGAACCAAGTTTTACAGCACTGTTTTTCGTCAACGTATCCATGCATCTCTTACTTTCTTGGACTCCCACTCTCAGTCACGTCTCGGGTTTTGCAATTTACACAGATGTATGGGATAAAGGCCCATCAAATGCTGAGAGATTTGTCTTTTGTCTTTCTAGTTCTCATCACTCATTAATGACACTCGCAGCCATGGCTTTGACTGTTTTCATTTTTCTCTCCTCCACTCCCCCTATTTCATGTTGCACAAAGAGCTGTGAAACAAAGACTCATCAAAGTCATCACTACACTACATTTATCTGCACAGAACTGCCTTTCTCATCTATTAGGCTTTTAAAACCTTCCAAGTCCTTCTGTGGCTGGATTCCCTCTCATTATTTTGGCTTTCTTGTCACCTGTTACTGACTATTTCTGCAATTACCCTCCTCCTCCTCCTTTCCCCCTTCTTGATTTTTTCTGGGCCAAACATCAGTATGCATAATCTTCTATTTGTCTGAATTCAAACAAAATAGCATTTTTTGTTACTGTTAGCAAAATTTAAATTTTAAATGAGTTATTGTTTGAACTGATTTTCATCCGTACAGCTTTTTTTTTTTTTTTTTTCCTTCACTTTCAAAGGGTGAAAAAACTTTGCTGGTCAACAAATTATCTGTATATTTAATAAAGTGTAAATATGAAACAACCAGGTAACCTGGTTATTTCTGCATCAAATTAACTGAAGAAACACCCATTTATAGAAGTGTTTTGTAATAGATCATAGGTTTTTATAGGTGACAAGCAATAAGCTTGCAGTAAAAAAAGTAACATTAAGTGTATATACATTGGTACTGTTACCCACAATTCTCTCACAGCCCATACAAAGCATAATGTCCCCAAATCATTCCCCTGCCCCATGACTGAGCAGATACTCCATGAGATGGTGACTCACTGGCTTTTGACAAGCTGTTCTTCAGACTTCTGCTGTCTTTAGGTGTCCTGCTAACTGGGAGCTTTTCCCTGGCTCCACCTCCTTTACTCCCTGCTATGGGATATTTATACACATTGATAAAATTCCCCTTGAGCTTTCTCTTCTCCGACTGATCAGTCTGATGTCTAATATGTCCATGTCCCTCTTGTACTGGGGAGCCCAGCAATGGACTCAACATCTCACACATGTCTCATGGGACCTGAGCAAAGGAGGAGGACCACCTCACTGAACTCTGCCTAACACAGCCCAGGAGGCTGGTGGCTGCCCTTGCTGTGAGTGCACATTCCTCATTCATGGTCAGCTTGGTGTCCACCTGGACATCCAGGTCCTTATCTGCCAAGATGATTTCCACCTAGTTGGGCCCTAGCCTGTCCTGATACCTGGGGTTATTCCTTCCCCAGAAACAGGAATTAGGATTTCCCTTTGTTAAACTTCCTGAGGTGTTAGAAAGCCATCAGCAACATATTGGCAATGTTAGACTCTGACACAGCCTTTTTTTGTAAAAAACATTGGAGTTAACTCTAGTTCCTTGAAAAAGAAAAAATTCCCAGCAACAACAACAGAATCTGCAGCTTTAAAGTCAATATACAGAATTAAAGCAGTGTACAATAGGAGTGTGACTAGTCACTTCTAGCCCAACATACATGCCACATTGTACTCCCCACAAGCCAAGGGAGACATGTTTCTGGAAGCTCTACTAAAAAGGATGGTGAACATCAAAAATTTGATCAAGAGTGTCGTGATAGGACAAGGGGTAATGGCTATAAACTGAAAGAGGGGAGATTTAGATTAGAAATTAGGAAGAAATGTTTTCCAGTGAGGGTGGTGAGGCAGTGGCCCAGGTTGCCCAGAGAAGCTGTGGATGCCCCATCCCTGGAGGGGTTCAAGGCCAGGCTGGATGAGGCTTTGAGCAACCTGGGCTAGTGGGAGGTGTCCCTGCCCATGGCATGGGGTTGGAACTGGATGATCTTTTAGGTCCCTTCCAACACAATCCATTCTGTGATTCTATGATTCTATTATTCTATTTTTTTTTCCAATTAGCTGCTGACAAAGTGATGTCAGTAATGTAACGCTGAGATGTACCACTAAAACCAGAACACCCACAGTAAAAATATAAACTTCCTCTGACTTGAAACAAGGTTATAGACATTGTCCTAAAAATCCCTTGTCCCAAAATTTGTTATTACTCTCCAAAAGATCCTTTCATAGTGTTGTTTTAATTCAAGGCTCTGAACCTCATGGTGTGTCGTGAGTCGAAAGCACAGGTCAGTTATTGTTACATGCTGATGTTTCCTTGTGAAAGAAGAAAAGGTTACAAGCCAAGGCTGCTGGAATAACAATCTGAACAGGAAAAAAAGAATATAATTATTTCCTGCTACTGATCTGTTCACTCTTGCTGCACCGCTTTGTAATCTACAGGCAGCCAAAATGCGCAGGATCGATACCATCTGCATGCTTAGTGGCAGTCCCATGGCTTTTCCCTTTATCCACATGGATAACAGGAGTCCCAGGCCACTACCACAGCAGGTGCAGACTGCTGGGCTTCCCCTGGTACAGCCCTGGGGATGCTACAGCACCATTTCAGCTGCGCCTACTCTAGCATGCTGCAGTTTGAGTGAGATGTATTTTTACAGCACTAGATGAATACAGAGAGTGTGCTAGGAGCAGAATTATGCCTAAAAGGAAGATGGTTTGTATGTATATCCAGCTTGCTCTTAAATAATTAAACATATATTTATAAGCTAACCAATTTCATTTGCTAACATTCAGACTTGAAAAACACGAATGTTTTGAAAATGTTTGTAAATTTTTCCAGCTACACTATTTTTTTTCCACATTGCTTAATAAAGCTTAATAACTCTTCTCAAATTAAACTAAATTAATATGCCAGCTGTACTCAGTTTTGAGCACACAAAACCCCCAATGGTTTATAATAAATTAATACATATGGTTATGGTACATCTTAACATGAAACTCTCATTTGCATGTTGGATGCCAGAATCTATTAGTTTTGCTTCATAGTTCTTACATTAAGTTTATCTCAAGACATGATTCTCCCTGCCGATAAGTACAATTAACCACACATTAATTTACTCTAAGTGGATTTTGGTATTCTGGTTTGTAACTGATAGATGCATGTTTACTGAAGAACTGTTCTAAATTTTAATATTTTCTTATTGTCCCACTAAACTTGTAATCTCTCTTCCCTGTGGGTTTCCATTGTCCAGCTGTGACTTGCATTGATTATTTTTTTTCATCTTAAAACCTGTAACAGTTAATACAGGCATCATTGCTTTAAATGTGCATTGGTTCAGTTGTCACATGGACTTGACTACAGGCTTGTTGTCATAGGCTTGACTACAATTAAGTGTGTACACAAGTGTTTCCAGATTCAGCACCTCAGCAGTGCTTTCTTTCTAAAAAGAAACAACTGGAAGCACAGATACTCTCAACCATTTATTGAGCTTCAAGTTCCAGCAGAGACCAGACATGAAGGGCATTGTGACTACTTACAGTATAGACCTCTTCAACGACTAGGATGAAAAAGTCAAATCCTCTGTAGCAGTTAGTATTTTAGCTCTGGGTTCCATTCAGATACGGATATCTAGGGCAGTTTGAAATATTGTAGAATATCCTATGTGGCTGTCAGCTGCTTGTCTAGAAGGGTGCAGTCTCTCATATTCTGTGGCAATTCAGATGACACCAAGCACCCATGTGTGGAAAATTGAGAGGAGCCATCAGTGGGTGAAAGGGAGATTAAGGGTAAAATTCAGTCTGAGACAGATAACTTTATTTAGGTGTTCTCAAATGAGTGAAGTGTCCAAGCTCCCACTACCATTAAAAGTGTTGTTCAACAGGGAGGTTTATTTACCCAAAATTAGGTCATTAAAATTATTATAGAAATAGTGGGCTGTCCTCCCTGACCTCTACCTGCTACCCTACATGATCATTCAGTGTAACATCTACCAGCCATCTAAGTTGCATCTGAGCAAGTATTTATCCAGCTTGGGTCACTAAGGGAATCCAAAATGACCGTTATGTTCTTGTGTGTGAATCCCAGGCACTGATCCTATCCAGCTCTAGGCTCCACTGGATGAACTGATGTATTGGGTCTGGCTGGGATGGAGTTAACTTCCCCATATCAGCCCTTCTACTGATGTGTTTTGTGTTTATAGCTGGAACAGTGAGGATGACACCCCAATGTTTTGGCAAATGCTAAGCAGTACTTGCACAACATCAACAACCACAACTGAGTGCCTACTGACATGTAGAAATTTAAATGCAAGCATCCCATCCTAGGGAGCAAATACTTCAAAGCTTTAGCTAAAAGCTATACGTGCTGTATGTGCTAAAGGTACATGGCTTAAAGCTCTATAAATACGTGTATATTTATACACATGCACACATATAAATATAGGTATATCTATATATCGAGAAATAACGTTTTAAAGCAACCAGAAACATGCATGCCTAGAAATGTCCATTTTGATAGAACAGTGCTAATAAAAATACTCTGCACACACTGTATTTATGCTATATCCATATGTAGTATTTGGGGGTCCGTGCAGACTACTAGCAGAGTAATGTCACTTCTCCTAAACACATTTTCTAAACATAAACCTATATAGTGAGAGGAGTTTTGTGAAGTTTAGCTCTTATCAATTTCAAATATGTCTCACTTCCTTTACAGACAGAGGTTAGGGTATTCCTATATCCACACACTCTCTTTGAAAGTTTCATGACAATTATAAAAGATAGGGACAGTTAAACAAATTAAATACTATTAGTCTATTTTTATGAGTGTTAGCTTTCAGTGTCAGTGAATTTGCCATTAGATCATTATTGGGAAAAGTATGCCCCAGCTAGTTACAGCACTGTTACTCCTTTTTACTGGAATGAGAAAACACATTAAGTCAAAACTTAACCATATGGATTTGCCCAAGATGTGACTGTGATTAGGATATATTAGACACTTTGTGAGAAGTAATGCCTAATTCATTAGCCAATTAGACAGCTTAATACCTGTTCCCAACATTGCATCATATGTCTAATGATTTATTAATTTATCAGCAGCTTTCTCCTCCACCAAGAGCTTAAGGTAAGTCTTCTGGAAGAACAGGCATGTTTGCAGGCTTCCCTGGAGATCTCAAGATAATTTATGACTTTTTTTGGGAGCCACCAAGCCACAAGGTATTAAACATGCCATTCCACAGCTGAAATTGCAAAACTGTTGAATGGAAACTTGCAGTAAATACTTTGCCTATTCAAGAACAGGCATGTTTGCAGGCTTCCCTGGAGATCTCAAGATAATTTATGACTTTTTTTGGGAGCCACCAAGCCACAAGGTATTAAACATGCCATTCCACAGCTGAAATTGCAAAATTGTTGAATGGAAAACTTGCAGTAAATACTTCGCCTATTCAACATTTTTCTATGGTGGGAACAAACTGGGGTTTGTTCTATCCATCTCCAGAGAACGAACCTGGATTTTAAGGAATGGGACCAACGCTGAAGCTGCATCACTGGCCTGGTGAACAATCTAACAAATTGGGAAACTATAATAATTTTTTTTTTTGTTTCTGTTCCCTGATCCAGTGACTACTTACTTATTTACATGAGAGTCATCAGGTAAAACAGCATTGGAAGAAGCCACGGGGATCAAGACTCTTCCTTTCCAAGGGAATGACTTCAAAACCAGACTCTAAATTCCCTCGCTTCTCCTGACCTCATAAACTTTGCTTTCCATTCTGGTTGTGGCCAGATCCATAAGGGCTATAGAAAATGCTATCATCACTTGTAGTTTTGGATAGGCAGATGTGAATCTTCCAAAACGGAGAAGGCTATTGGATATGATACTTTAGAGGATGACAGAGGATATTTTAAGGGACTCCCTTTCTGAGCCCTGGCAGGAGATGACTGAAGCAGTTCTTTCTGTTCGGGAACATCTGCTCATTTGGTGGAGTTTAATATACATATAAATGGATCTTTTAAAAACCAAAATAGATTTTGAGTCACATACCTTCTAAATTTCACGCTTTGACATGACAAAAGTGAATAAAAAACAGTTTCAGTTTGTTACAGCCATACAAATGTTGGTGTATATAAACTGTAAACAGAGAAAATATAGACCCAGAGCTAACAAGTACGGCAATGGAATCTAGTAACCTTTTAGTTTATGTTCTTTGCCATTAGCATGATTCAAGGATGTATAGTACCGCATATAAAAATATTTTGCTGTGTCTATTAGAGTGGAACAGCTACACTGAAAGGTTTTCCAAAAATACTGATGGCTTTGCCCCTTTTCCGGGACTTAGTACAGTTTGCGTTTTACCCTAGACCACTAAATTTCATCTGAATAATCATGACTCTTTCAACACCAGAAATATGATTTTTAAGACTTTCACCATTTCTCTAGGGAACAAAAACGTTTCACATGCCGTGCCCCTAAATACAGCAGTTTGAATTTTAAGCAACCAGCATTTGCAAGGAAATTAAATGCAATCTAAAGACTAGGACTTTTTCAAAGCAATTATTTGCAGAATAATAAGACTTACTGGGAACTGCAATGTGCTCTGGGAAAACCTGCAAATAGTAGAGAAATTCACTGAATGGAATATTCATTATTTGCCTATCTCTAGTCACTACTTCTCAAATGTTTCTGCTACAGAAGGGAAACCTGTTCAGTGTCCAATAACATTAGACAAACCCCAGCAACACAACAAACCTTCAGTTTTAGGTACACTTCACAGACAAGCACAGGATTTAGGTTCATGTGTGAGATACCCTTCAGATCTATGGTTTCCAGCTTTGTACCTTCTGTGACAAAGAGGAACATGATTAATGCAGGATCTTCCACCATCTGACTGCTCAAAAGACATGGGAAAAAATAAGTAATTTCCTGGCCCAGTGGAATTTTTATGAGTTCCTACCCCATCAGTTTTTATTTTCTGATCAAGCTGATAATTTTAAGATCAGTTTTCTAAACTATTGCTAAGAGAGCGGCTCCAGAATTCAACTCCTTTAATGAAGAGAACTCATCTTCCAACTTCATTTTTTCTTTTCTTTTTTCCTTTTTTTTCCCCCACGAGCCATTTGTATCCATTCATTCTTATTCCAATATTGTCCTTTCATTTATCTTACTTGTTTCTTGCTGTCCTTAACTTCTTGATGCATTTACACTGTGCTGTGCAGGGCTGAACGTGCTCAAACCTAAAGGTTTCAAATTAGCAAAGCATTCAAATCTGCATGTAATTATAATGTGTGTGTAAGAAACTTGTCTAAGTTAGAGTTTAAGTACGTAAGGCTTCATATAGATATAGGGAAAAATATTTATCTGACAGTCATGCTTTTTGAAACATCTTTTTAATCCACATTGCAGAGTGGTGTCAATACCTACATAGTTGCAAGGAGAAATAATTTACAAGGACAAGATTTTATTTTATGGGTATTTTTTGTAATTTTATGCATTTAGGCTAAATTTTCTCACCAATTTATGTGACTAAAGGATCATCTCCATGGACACAAAGGAGCACAGAGGAATGGTGATGGGCACAGGGTGGTTCCCAAGAACCCCATCAGAGACATGAACCCCTGAGCTGGTCCTTCCTGGGGCTGTCCCAGGGCAACCTCAGCCCCATGGATGGGGGGGACACCAGTGGGAGAGCACTTACAGACTGGTGAAGTCACTGCCCTGTGGGAGTTGTGGGATGAAGGGGAACAAGACTTGGGGATTGCACAAGCCTTATTATGGGGTGTCTAAGGGAGAAATCAAAGGTGGGAACAGAAAGGGATCAAGGAATATGTGGGAAAACAGAGATAAGGGGACAAAAAAGGCCAGTGGTCTGTAAGCAGTGCATGTATGTGGCTGTGCCCCACACCTGGTGGACACAGTCTGTCCTGCCTTCTCATTTAACTGTCTTTGATGAGGAGCTCTCTATTCTGCCTCTGTGCATGTGCATGGGGTCCTGAGTGCCAGCAAATGGGGTCATAGGGGTCCATGTGTCTGTGGTGCCAGCAATTGGAGTGACCAGAGCACGTGCACATCATACGGGTGTGTATGTCAGTGGGTGATGGCTAGCAAACATCAAGCCAGACTAGGTGGCAAGTAGGGTTTGACACTTGGAAGACAGGTATGGGAGCAGCTGTAAGCCTGGATTTGACACAGAAAGGACCGAAAGACCTGTGAGCTGGCTTCTGGAGGGACCAGGGGGTCCCAGGGAAGGGGTCACAGCCATAGGTCTGAACCAGCTACTGGAGACACCCATTGCACATCTGTATGTGAGTGGAGTGGTCTCTACCAGCAACTGGAGTGGGGCTGTGGCCTCAGGATTTCTCCAGGTGAGAGCAAATGGGGAGACTGGGATGCAGGGGAAGGTACTGGTCAGAGTCGGGGTCTGATCCTAACTTCTGGGGGGATCCACACTGGACATATGTATATAGATAGATGGATAGATATACATGGCGGGGGGGTGGGGTGGTGGTGGAAATAGGGGAGGTGGAAATAGGTGATCTTTAAGGTCCCTTCCAACCCCAACCATTCTACGATTCTATGATTCTATACTTTCTACTATCAGACCTTCATCCTGATGGGTCAGAGGATGAGGTTGTTTGTGCTGATCGTTTACATGAATAATCTGTTTTTTTTACATGTTGATAAGTGTGACCAGGCACGTGCATGTGTATAAATGTATTGAATATGCTCATTTCTTTGTCTGTGTGTGCCTGTATGGTATACGTGTTCAGCCTAACTCCTGGCTGGACCTGGAAACAGAGCTGCAGCAGCCTTACCTCTGTCAAGCTACTGCATGAGGAAACTCATAACATCTTCCACAGATCTTTTACTTACCTTCGACAAACATGCAAAATAAACAAAATAACAAAAGCATTTCTCAAATCTGAGTTGAGGAAAAAAAAATGTGAGGTCTTCAAGGCCTAAGGAAGGCATTAGAAAAAGGCAAATTGGCTTTTGTTTGAGATATTTGTTTTGACATTGTTTTAAAAAAAAAAAAAAGATTGTTACCTTTGCCCAACACTGTGTCCAAAAGACAAACAAACCCAGTGTTTTCCTCAAAGGAGACAGCACTGTATGTATACGAGCAGAGAGGCTAAAATAAATTTGCACAGGGCTGTACACACATCTGTCTGACGGGTGCTGGGAAAGGCAGGAGCGAGCATTCTTGTGGTGCATGACTCTGAATATATGCAGCGCTGGACACGGGGGTAATTACAATCTCTGCAGTTATTTGAGCACATTTGCACCCTCAGGCACCAATTCATTCCTGACCCACCTGAGCTTTTAAAGAGTTGGCTTGGCAGGAATAGCAGCATTTGTACCATATGCGGGACTTTATTAAAATGAAGAAATACTACAGACACCCTTAGGCACACACCAGGTTTATATCTATTGAACACGCATGCAACGTGTGCAAGGAAGGTACGTCGCTATTGCAATTTTTCAGTGTCAAAAGTTCTCAGGTATCGAGGAGATAATATGGGAAAAGTATTAGTAATGGTGCCATCTTGTGTTTGAAATTTGAAAATGTTGCATAACTTTTTGTTGTGACGATCCAGTCGTAACCAACTTTATGAAGCCAGAGTTTATAAGAGACTTCACCCTCAATTTAAGTTGATAGAGAAGAAATCAGGTTTTGAGCCTTTATTCTGCAAATCAGTTTGTGTTTAAACACATGGGATTGTGTTTTAAATGAATGTGATTAATCTAAAAGAAGGAAAATAGTACTAGCAGTGATTCAGTCTCACAATTAAGAATTCTGTACACATTGCCTTTTTTGGTGTCTTTTAAACTGTGCATAGCATTCCAAAACAACTCCATAGAAATTTTACTGCAAGGGATTGCTATAATTTTTTTTTAAAAGAGAAAGCCAAGTAAAATCTTAGGAACACCAAGAAGGGCCTGCAAATTGCACAAATGTTTTCCATCTATTTCCTCGTACCAAAAGTGACATTAAAAGGCAAGAAAAATACAACCTTTCCCAAACAGAAATAAAGCTAACAAGCCAGCACCAGGGCCATCTGTCTGCAAGCACACACGAAGACACAAACAGTATTTGCTTTTAGTGAAAAGGATTTATTTTGATGACAGGCTTACAAGATGCAAACTGTGCAAAGAACTGTCTTTGCACATCCAGAGAAGTTCCCTTGTACGTTCAAAAATCCCAAAGGTATTTCATTGCACACACACGTCTCCCAGAATACTGAGAGATCTGGCCAAAGTAGAAGCACACTTTTTTGGGTTTTACATTTTCAGTAATTTTTCTCTAACAATGAACAGTTCTAGAATGTGAAATATTTTGCATTTGAAAAATTATTTCATAATTTGTTCTTATCTTGGGCATGCAAACCAGCTTCAGAAACTCAAAGCTTGACCCTAAATATAAACTTAACCTGATTTCAATGGAAACAGCCCGAGGTCCGTTTTCCTTAGACGTCTATTATTCGATGCAATATTTCGGTTATGTCAAGTAATTAATTGCACTCTGTGACAGATAAGGCTGCACCAGCTACTGAAAAAAAGATCAAAACCACCCAAGCCATCTTTCCTTAAGACCTTAAAATAAATAGTTACTTGCTAAAATTTATAATGACACAAATTTGTTGCATACAGTGTGCTGATGGATCCAGGGAAGAAAGAACAGCTTAGTTAGCTTATTTTTTATGTGAGCTATTGATGTTTGCATTGCAAATCTCTGGATGCAAAGTGTTTTACAATAACTGCTGAGCTGCAACATATCCTAATGGAGGCTTTCAGTGTGGCAATAAGCAGAGTACGTTATCCTTGATCTGACCATACAGTCCCATTAGACAGAGTTCAATAGCACTTGGCTGGGCAGTATCCTCATTTTGCATGGAGTAAAATGTGACCACTTGCAAACCACAGGCTTTAATTTAGCTCTTCTAATTTTGTTAGATACGCTTGGTGTATCCTTGCCATCAACTTTTTATTTAAATATGCATTATAAAACCCAATCCATATTTCTATTAATATTAATAAGAATGTGATTGCAACAACTATGGAATAATCTACACAAGCTGGTTTCAGTGACAGCGGCCTTGATCAACAGCTTCTCCATCACTCCTAAAAGTGCTTCTGGGTATTTTTTTCATAGTGCTCTCAGGGCATGGGGAAAAACTGTCTTGCAAGTGATTAACCTGATATTTTTTTCTTTTTTTTAAAGCTGTCATAACATCTACAGTTTGTTTCATCATGACAGTGAGTAGAAAACTGAGGAGTTTCACTCCGGCATTTACTGCAAATGTTACTCTCTATTTCCAAACCCTTTCACTCACCTCCCAGTTTGCCCCAGTACGCACCAGAGTCCAGCTCCACAAATTCCCTTAGTCCCTTAATGTGCCAATAGAGGGACTGCCTTTGTACTGTATTTTTCTCTACAATATTGTTAACATTCTCAATTAACAGTGCAAACTAAGAAGGAACAGTTTGTGGGGTTTTATGTTTTGTTTTGTTTTGTTTTGTTTTGTTTTCCCTCTTTTTTTTTTCTTTTGATTTTTTGAGGAGTTGCTGTTTTCTTTTAAGGGCCCCTCAAGCTCTCCCACAAGTGTGAATCTTCAGCAGCTTTCATGGATACTTGGTTCGTTGGTCTACTTCCAGCTCTACTCTTTAACAGTTATCTTTTTTATTTATCTGCCTCTTAGATTTATTTAAGTAAGTTCACCCACACTGGTACCTAGTAGAATATATTCAGGAGATCTGCTTATATTTATAACTCATTTCCAGACCAGGCACACAAAACAAAGTAGTCATATTTTTATGAAACTGGGTTATGTTCTGATTTGGAGCTGCAAGTCACTTTTTATTAGGCTATAAATGAAAAATACATTTGCAGGTAGATTTGATTTTATGAGTTATGGCTTAAAACAGTGGTTATTATGAATATTTTGTACACACTGTTGGTGTGGGGAAATTGAGACTTGTATCACTTCCAATAAATTATAAATAAGATCATCTTTTTTTTGAGGAAAAAAATAACAAAAACCGAAGCAAAACAAACCACACTACACCAAGAAGCAGAAAGATCACTTCAATGTTACGGCATGATGGAAGTTGTTAATTAACATTTTATTCATGAAATATTGAGTGGACAACCCGTCTACTGACCTGAAAAATCAAATGAAAAAAGCTATAGAATGTGCAACAAAGTACTTAAAACAACCATTTGGCACAGGGAAGGAAAAAAAAAAAACAGCAACAGCAACAAACCTCTTCCATACTTTAGAAAAAATGAATGCTCCACTAGACAGAAGATGGCTATGAGGTGACAAATCCAGTCTCACTGATCTTTGTTACAGGCTGTGACCTAGAGGAAGCCACTTAGACTCAGAAACTCCAAAGATATGTCAGCATTGCATTACTTGGTGCTTCAAGACCTGCACAATTCCAGTAGGTAGGACATTTTCAGAAATGGTAGGTGCCTAGGAGCCTGTAGCCCTTCAGTAGCTTCCCAACACCTCTAAGGCAAAGCAGAGTTTATATAAATACAATGAATACAATTAATACCTGCTGAAGTGCACCTCAACATAGATGTAAAAGTAATGACAAAGAAAGACCTAGAACGTCTGGGTTTTTAAAGTGGTCTTCCAAAATTTAATACAGGAAAAAAGAACTTAAAAATCAATATTTAAATATGGATACGCACATGAAAAGATATTTTCACAACATCTTCAACAAGTAGACCACAAAAAATTCCCCAAGTGGAATGGTGCATGTCTACATGCTTGTGATGTAGCCCAAAGAACTCCAGGAATCTCACTGATGGACAAGCTGTCTACAACCTTTAAAGGAGAAGGTTTGGGAGACATCATGTGCTAACCTCTTTCTATACTTCACTGCAGCCCCAAAAGTCCACCTTTTCTAACCAGCCTCCTCAAGCTGAGGCTGCAAATGAATTAATTCAGTGGCTTTACAATTGCTACCTACTACAAAAACAGCTCTTTTAGTTAACAGTAATCATAATTTCCTAAAAATGAAAAAAATCCAACAAACAGTGAGATCAGCAAAGGCAATGCACCAGCAGAAATTTTGCTCTGCACATATTTGAAATGACTGAATATTCTGCTTAACCTGCTCAGGTAGGACATCAGTCCTCGTGACTGGGCAAACCTGAAATCTATTAACTTTACTGTAGCAGAGGAAATAACATGATTGTTCTTTATATGATCAAAGTCAGTTAGAGACAGAAACAAACCCACCATCTCAGGAATGGGGGATTTCCATCCGAGAAACACTGAGGATACTGGGCATATGGTGAGAAGATGATATAGGGAGGGACCCTTTATCGGGGAGTGTTGTGATAGGAGAAGGGGTAACAGGTTTAAGCTGAAAGAGGGTAGATTTAGACTAAATATTTTAAAGAAATGTTTTCCTGTGCGGGTGGTGAGGCAGTGGCCCAGGTTGCCCAGAGAAGCTGTGGATGCCCCATCCCTGGAGGGGTTCAAGGCCAGGCTGGATGAGGCTTTGAGCAACCTGGGCTAGTGGAGGGTGTCCCTGCCCATGACCAGGGGGTTGGAACTAGACAATCTTTAAGGTCCCTTCCAACCCAAACCATTCTGTGATTCTGTGAAAACTGAAGAGGAGAAAATGGAGGTATGTATGGGAGCAGTAATCTACCTTAGTTCTCAAATTGTCCTGCATTTAAAGAATAAATTCTGGCAACCCTCTTTACCACTAAACTATTGGAGGATGCAGGCACTCAATGTGATGAAATGTGTTAAAGTAACAGCCTGCTGACTCATGGCTACATTGCATAGAAAAGATCTAAATATTTTATGAAGCATAAAATGAGCAATGAACTGTGTAGCATTTCTTAGCTTACGATTCTAGCAATTACGAAATAAAACACCGCAAATCTTTAAAAGGGAAGAGACAGGGAGAGAAAGAAGAAACCCAGTACTGCTGCCTAATAGCTTTTACGAAGAATTCTGACTCAATCCATAGAGAGGTAATTCCTAGAGGGTGATGCTAAGGGATTGCAAAGTGGCAGAAGAACCTCACTTCAGAACAGCACAAAAGAGAGGAAAACTAACGTACTAGTTTAGGACAGGTTTTGCATCAGATTGTAACTCCCCCAGGTCTTAGGGTGATGTATGACAGAGATGCTCCAGGCCACTGGGGTGATGGTTTGGTGCAATGAACACAACAGGAGCCTTTGG
The DNA here is from genome assembly GCF_000699245.1 of Pterocles gutturalis. Taxonomy (NCBI): domain Eukaryota; kingdom Metazoa; phylum Chordata; class Aves; order Pterocliformes; family Pteroclidae; genus Pterocles; species Pterocles gutturalis. Next base: position 541 of record NW_010100482.1, on the reverse strand, counting down.
ACAGCAACCGATGCCATAAGCCGTAAAGCTTCCTGCTGCTTTCTTTGATCTCAGTCACTATGGTGGCTGAGACAGGACTACAAACAGTGAACAATATAACAAATTTGGTCAAAGAAGCAGTTAACAGATGAGTTTTTTTATCTTAGCCTACTTGAAAAAGATACTGAAACAATCATTTTGGGTCTGGTTTTTCCTTCTGATGCATCTGATGAGTTGTTTTGTTTCAGTAAGTGAATAAATAAAACTGCTCTGTGTCTGATATTTCTAATACAGTCCTAAATTCCCATTTTTCATTCTGTGCTTCAGCCAAGTATTCCACTAATTTTTGCACCTCTACAGCAAATTAGGATCCCGTCATCCACCTGAGTCTCAATTACTGGCTCTGTTGCAATTAGCCACAAAATTCTTTAGTCAAAATTACACCAAATGACTCTAGACAGTACCACCTGCCCAAATCTGGGTCTGGTAAGGACTTTTACCTTACTGTGCTTTTAACATTGTCTGTAGAACTTGATTAATAATAATAATAATAATAATAATA
>NW_010100481.1:1984-5195 GCF_000699245.1 Pterocles gutturalis | reverse complement strand
GAATTTCTTTCACTTTACTGCTGAGAGGAATTATTTTCATTTCCCAGGATGTTAATCAAAAGCTCATAAATTATGACCAGTGTACACATTTCCTCACCCACAGTTTTAAATTTCACTTTATTGTGAGTCTTCATCTTCAGTAGAGAGGGAAATGTAAACTTTTACTAACTGAACACATTGTAACAAAGATTAAATGCTCTGAATTGTACATTACCAGTAGTCCACTCAGCCTGCCACACTACTTATCCTTCTCTGTGATGTTTATACCTCACCCCCCCATGCCTGAAATTGTGCTCAGAATGGATGTCAGGAAAAAGAGAAAATACAGAAACCAAGGAATAGCTATCGCATATGTGTCCTCCTAGGGTTTGTTAGTAGCTCTGCTTGAAAATAAGAGAAAGTGACAGATCATGAGAAAAGCAGTCCTGACTCTGCAAACTTGCTCGAAAACCACAAATACTAGGAAGCTGGAAAAAATATTCTTTAAGAGGCTTTGAGTTACATTTTGCAGGTTGGATACTTTTGAGTAGCTTGAATAAGGCTCTAAGAAACATTCAGTCTTTTGTAGAGGCTAATAATAAATGATTCTAAGACAAGATCTTTATGTCTAGGTCCTGGCTGGCAAGAGAGACCTACACAATTTTGGTTTGACCAAAACTTATTGAGGTATGAGCACAATTTGAGTTCATTCTAGAAGAAACAGCCTGTTCAAAGAAAGGGAAATGAAAAAGCAAAAGCGTGTCTCCAGATCAAGAATTATCTTATACCTGCAGATGGCACTGTTGCTCTTTCACAATTTTGCAGATTGCTTGAGTAACCTGATATGAAAATACACATATACACACACACACAGAGAGCTGGGCAAAGATTCTAATGCATAGATTAAAATAAAGATCTACAAAAACAGTGATAAAAGCTAGGAAAAAAAAAACATGCACTGAAAATCTGATTGGCATGTTAGTTAATTAAAAATAACAAGAAGGAAGAGTTTAAGGTCACATTAGGGATTACTTTCTGTGATGACTTTTCCAGAGTATTTCACTGTGGGAGGAGGTTAACACCCAATTTATTCGTAGTCAAATAATTGTATTTAATCTATTGATGACATGAGCTAATGAAGGACAGGGTGACACAGCAAACTGATGAACGGATAAATCAGGTAAATGTATGAGGGTCAAATTTAAAGACATATAGGGCTTTTGTGGCACTGTATACCTGCTTAGTGAGTACAAACAAACTGTATGGCAAACATACAGTTTCCTGTAGTCCACTAGTAGTTTGACTAGATCTGGCCTTTGTTCTGCTTTTACAGGTTTACACTCAGGGAGATGTTGGATCATGTGGAAAAGTTTAAAACCTTTTATATTCCAATTTTAATAATAATGTGTTTTACTGAATCTTAGAAATCCTGACTGCATCCAAATATTTTACAGCTTGGTTCATCATCTTACACTATACAGAAATAATTATAAACTGCTAACAAATTAGAACTGCAACTGATATTCTATATGGTTGTAAATGACTATCAGGAGAAAAGATGTGCTATAAAACATCTCTCATGCTGAAAGCACCTCCTCCAGAGCTTACGAAAATCTTCAAAGTTAGTAAATTGTGCTTTTTTAATAATACTCTCAAATTTCAATATTAAGTGTTATTCTTCTAGCAACTATTGAAAGGGAAATTATTTATTTCCCTGTCTGACAGAAGAAAGCAGTTCCTGATTTGGATCTGCTCTGAGAAGTGCTGGTATATTATGATTCAGGATATCTTAATTTTCCATATTTTATTCTGGAGCGACTCCCACTGCCTTCTAGAATAGAGGGACAATTTCACACCTCAAAAACATTATTGTAGTCTCTGTTTCAAAAATTTGTATTACACCTACACTGATATTGAGAAGGAGGTTGATCATAGACAGTGGAGATCTTTAAACAATACCACTAACCAGGTATCAGACTAAAACCAAGAAAAAACAGAATTTCATTAGACAGTTCACTATAAGAATATAATCTAGAAATAGTAAATTTTGAAGTGATAATAATTGAATTTTAAGAGATAATTTTGTGGAAGATTGATCTGAAGCATAAACTTTGAAGAGGTATCAGCCAGTGAAAGTTGTTGAAAGCCCTGTTATTCTTACAGCTGTTGGTACATAACACAGAACTTGTTACGCTTTATTTTCTAGGTAAACAAAAAAAGGAGAAAATGATAAGTCTAGAGAGAAGAAAATTTACCTGAATTAACTTAACTGCTGAAGATAACTTTTCTGATGATTCAGTCATTTTCGTAGATATGTAGACTAGTACTGTTGAAACTCCCTGTAATAGATCCATTCTTGAACGCACAAATGGACTGCATACAGGTGCCCTGGCTTTTCAGACAACTGTAGAGGTACTTTCAGGTCTCTTTTTTTTTTTTTTTTTTTTTTTTTTTTTTTTTTTTTTTTTAATCTGATTTCCTCCCTCCTCAGCAAGAATTCTTTGTTAGAAGGGAGGCAGAGCTGCTATGCTGGAAGTGTCACTGGTACATAGGGAGTATTTTTTGTTGAGAGGGGTCTCATAGAACCTTCTTGATAGAAATCACTGTAGAAATATAATGAAGAAACTCAACAGATTGTCCAGGCTCTGCTAGTTGCCTGGCAATGACACCCACTTGTTTGTCTGCAGCCTGCCTTTAGCGAAAGGGTTGTTTATGTACAATTTGTCTTTTAGCTGGTCTTTATTCTCTGTTTTGTACATGGTTATAGGAGTAAAATAAATCAGGCTAACAAAGTGAATTATGTTTCAGGTACATTTTGAGATATTTTAGACACTTAAATCAACACCCTCGTTGGCTCACAGGTGAAAACTTAGAGCACGTGTTTTAGTTGCAGGATGTAAATTGAAGAATACTGTCTGGTAATCCCTGTTGTACAATTTCTAGAAGATGGCATTGGAAGAAAAGGTTTGACTTCCATGTACAGCTTGAGACGACACAGTCACTCTTTAAAGAATTTTGAAAGGTTTTAGCTGAACACCTTTATAGATTTTGAAGTGCACATTAAAAATGCAGTGCAGTACTTTGTAAATCCACTTCTGAACTGTAGTGACAAAGGGGAGAGAGTGAAGAAATTACAGCAGTTAGATCATTTTATTTTTGTCACTTCAGTTAAAACAACAATACATCTGCTGTGACTTTGGACATGAAGAAAGCTAAGTGCTGTATTGCTCAA
>NW_010100481.1:0-1915 GCF_000699245.1 Pterocles gutturalis | reverse complement strand
AGGGAAGAAGTAGAGCTCTCATTTCAGAAGCAGATACTGTAATTTAAGAACATACGATGTCATTACCAAGGAAAGCAACAAAATAACCTGCATAATAGAAAGGCTGCTGCTGGAACAGAGCATGTATTGCTAGAATATTGCTCTAAACTGAAGGTCCATAAATAAGCAGATTTCCTTAATGTTTCTTCAGTGTAGATTTAGGTTAGTAATCTATTATTTTTGTAACCAAATAATATGAACATACACACCCCTTTTCAATTAAACATCTGAGTATAGTCTACTGATTGTGTAGCTCAGTGAGTACGTCACCATGTACTGCCAAGATGTATTGCTGTCCACTGTATTGCTGTCCACTGTAAGTCTCTTATTTAAGAGACAAATCCAGTTCTGCTGCTCCACTTAATGCTGTACCTCTTTAGTGTTACCAGGACCTTACTTTGTCTTAAAAGACCATGAATGATAGATTGTCTTGCAAGTAAGAAACAGAACAGGACTGGAAATGAGGAATTAGAAATCCAGTTTCTATACGTAAGAATGCCCCATTATTCACAACTTGTATTTCTATTTAAATCTTTCCAAGTATCTCGAGCTTTCTGCAGTGTCTGTCCACACAGTCTCCAAAACACTGCTGTTTCTCAGGAATATAAATTGTTTATGGCTGATTTAAAATACTTGAATGGATTACATATTTTGGAGAAAGCAGGTACAGAACTTGTTATTCTGATGCCTTCACATTTGTGACATATGACATTTAATAACCTGACTGTGGTTCATCCTATCAAATGTGCAGCAAACCATGACATAACATCAAAACATGTAGCTTAAATTTTAAATGTATTCTTTGTTGGTTATGAGCTGGACACCGGTATTGATTCCCGAAGATAGTTGACAGTAATACCTCTTTGTAGTCACTGCAATACTTTTATGAATACTTTCTTTGGATTGTTTGAAAAATTAGATGTGTTCTGTAGAATCGGTATCTCTTTTTTCCCAAGGCAGCAGACAACAGCAGTGTCAATACCTGTTAAGATTTCTCTTTAATATCCTGAAATATATGGAACTGCTGAAACAGATTATGAATTTTAAAGCTAAAATAATCTGCTGGTCAGTACATATAGTGTCACGGACCAATTTCCCCCCAAACATGATGTTGTTTATAATCTGCTGGTCAGTACATATAGTGTCACGGACCAATTTCCCCCCAAACATGATGTTGTTTATAATCTGCTGGTCAGTACATATAGTGTCACGGACCAATTTCCCCCCAAACATGATGTTGTTTATCCATGTTTATGTCTCGAACAATGGACACAGCACCTGGACAGAACATTTCTAAAGAAGAAGCACCACCATGTCTACAAAGAACTCGGGGAGAGCATGTTGGAAGAAAAGTTCTTTCGGGAACAAACATTATCAAGTTTTTTACATTTCAAGTGATGAGCACACCTGTGGAAGAGGGGCATAGGTGCTGGAGGTTGGAGTCATGTCCCCAGTGGAGAACCAGCTGCCCCCCGCAAAGGTCAGCCCCGAAGGTGACACTCTCCAGGGACACTCTCCACTGGACCAGGTTGCTCAAAGCCTCATCCAGCCTGGCCTTGAACACCTCCAGGGATGGGGCATCCACAACTTCCCTGGGCAACCTGGTCCAATGTCTCACCATCCTCACAGTGAAAAATTTCTTCCTAATGTCTAGTCTAAATCTCCCCTCTTTCAGCTTATACCTGTTACCCCTTGTCTTCTCACTACACTCCCTGATAAAGAGTGCCTCCCCATCTCTCCTGTAGGCCCCCTTCAGGTACTGGAAGGCTGCTATTAAGTCTCCTTGGAGCCTTCTCTTCTCCAGGCTGAACAACCCCAACTCTTTCAACCTGTCCTTAAAGGGGAGCTGCTCCAGCCTTCTGACCAATTTTGTGGC
>NW_010100480.1:49576-74578 GCF_000699245.1 Pterocles gutturalis | reverse complement strand
GTTTTGCCTTTTTTCCTTGTGTTTTTTTTCTTCCCCCCTTTTATATTTTTTCCTTTTCTTTTATGTCTTTTTTTTTTTTTCCCTGAAGCCCTGATTTAGTCCCTGGGGTAGAAGGGGGTGAAGCCCAGCAAGGCTGTGGGTCTTTCCTTTCCACTTTCCGTTTTCTCCTTTTCCCTTTCCCTTCTTTCCCTTCTTTCCCTTCTTTCCCTTCTTTCCCTTCTTTCTGTTTCCCATCCCCTTTTTTCCTTTTCCCTTTTTCTTCTTTTCCTTTCCCTTTCACTTTTTTCTTTTTCCCTTTATCTTCTTTCCCTTTCCTTTTTGCTTTCCTTTTCCCTTTCCCTTTTTTCCTTTTCCCTTTCCTTTTTTTTCCCTTTCTCTTTTCCCCTTCCCATTCTCTTTCCTTTTCCCCTTCCCCTTTCCTCTTTTTTTTTAATGTTTTTACCATTTAAAATGTTAATGAGGGAGATAAGTTTGCTTCCAGTGGCATGCATGTGTGAGGAGAACAGGTTAGCAATTGGGGGTGGTTAGGAGAGGCGCTGGGTGAAAACACTGTCACTTTCAAAATACACTGCTTGGATTTTTATTAATTTATTTTTTCTGGGCTTTTCACTGAAGAGTGTCTCACCCTGCAGAAGTTTTTTCCCAAACTGTGCAGGCTCCCTCCCATCCCATTAGACCCTGATGGATTTGAGGCACCCTGAGTTGATGTGCAGAGCAACCCTGAGCCCCTCAGCCCTGTAAGGGGGAGCCCAGCGAGGTACCCTCCCGCTCACCTGGTCACCCTGCCCCTCAGGGGTGCTCTGCTAGACCATCACCCAGGGCTCAGCATCTCACAGGATCCAGCTGTAAAGTTTTTCTGGCTAAACTTGCCTGGCACAGAGCATTTCTTGGTCCAAGGTGAATAAAAGGTCCTGAATAAAAGACAAACTCCTATCCAAAGATCTCCAAAGTATCCTCTGTCCTTGATGAAGACCTACAACTCTTCAGATCAACTCTGATCTACTTCAGACCAACTCTGACATAGAGGCTAGTCCACAATATCAGCTGGAAATGACATGTTCTGTATTAAAGCTTGTTTTAAGGACCCTTTATCTAGATGTTTTCTCTAATGTGCCCACGTAAACTTCCCTAACCTTTTCTTCAAATTATTTTGAGCAGCCCTCAATGAAAGCCACATCTGCGCATCTCCTGATGGGTCTAGGCTCCATGAGAAATCATTTAAATTAGACTTTTTTTTTTAATTATTATTTCCATTCCAGTGTATAATGAAATGGTCTTATGAATATCTCTTGTAAGAGAAACAGGAGAATTACAGGCATACATCACAAAGACAGAAGAGAAACCCAGGTTGCCAGGAAAGAGAGAAAAGATGTTCAAATGGAGCCAACTCCCCAGTTTAGCTCAGCACACTGAGGAAACTGCAGATGATCAGAATATCTGATAGACTGAAAACTTTTCATTTCACTCCCTGTGAAAAATTTCATTCAAATCAAAATTATTTGTTTAATTTTCAGCAATTTCTCAAACCATTGTCAGGTTCCTATTTATAGAAAAGCAGGTACCATTCACAAAACTGGTGAAGAGGAGGGACAGGGCTGCTGCCACTGTACCTCTGATCCTACATCTGGAGAAAAACCTTAAATTCAAACCTGGACTCTACCTGCTTCAAAGCGGGGATTGGACACTGGAGGCCTTTCCTCCTGTGGGAGTACACTCATGTTATAGATATTTGGAGGTGTATAGCTCTCTGTAGCACCTCAGTGAAGTACCTCCACCTGTAAAAACTGTAAATTAGAGCAGGCAGCAAGAGACTGCCTGTAAGGCTGCACAGAAAGGGCAGCCACTGAGGTCCTGCTCCCACTGGGGTTAGGCAGAGACCTCAGGAGAGTGAGACCTGCAACCTCCTCCCTGCTTTGGTGTCAAAATCCCTACAAAGTGTCCAAAGGATTTTAACATTTCCATGAGGTTGAGGGTGTTTTTACACCAAAAAAGCAAAATTACTTATGCAGAAACTTTTGCCACCTTTGACGGTGAGGAGCGGACTTCAGCGCTAGCCCCTCAGGTGTGCAGCTGCTTGGGAGCACCTACTGTTCCCTGTTACCAGATGTAACTGGGCAGAACAGAGCCCAGTTCTCTGCTTTACATCCCAGAGCATCAAGTTTCTCCACCCTCCCCAAATCCCACATATGTCTCCAGTTCTGGCTGAAAAACCTGCAAGGCTCCCTGGCTTTCTTTGCCACCTCTGTTAACATAGTTACTAACTCCAGGTCCTACAGACAGCATGGTGGTGGGTGCCTTGACAAGCAGTCTGACTTTTCCTTCAGGTGACGCAGAAAGGAAAAAAGGCTGCTTGCCAATGAGATAGGAGAATGACCAACAACAGTCCCCCAAAAGAATCCAGCCAACACTGCCAGGAACCCAGGATTTTATTTTGCCTGTTAAGGATTGGAGAAAGAGTTGGTATTTTATTCTAATAAAGCTTTTAATGCTCTTTCCTTTTCTCTGCATTTGGTCTTTTACTTCTCATTAGGATAAAATTTCCAGTTTATAAGTAAAAATTGAAAAAGCCTAAACAGTCTAGTCCCCATACTGAAAATTACATTGCAATATATTATTTATTTGGATATATAGGGAAGGAAGATGCCATCTTACTAAGTTTATCTTATACTTTGTGTGCTGCAAAGTTGGTCCAATGCAAAGTTCATTTTAGAGAACATAAATGAAGTCCTGGATGTGGGTCACAATTTTGTTAGTTCCCTGCCAATCCCACCCAACAGAATAGAGTCACGAAGATGCTCCGACAGAGCTTAGCATCTGCATCCTTGGGTTTCTCATTTGGTTTCACCTCTAGGAGCAGAGCAGTTATGGCATGTGCTGGAGAAGCTTTTTAAATACTACTAGCAGTTTATCAAACCAGAGACATTTCCATTGCTCTCAGCTCTCAAAAATGTATGTGCCTATTTTGAAACTCTTTACTGACATTCATAGCAGCAATACAAACTGTATTTGGAAGATTCACTTTTTTCCCTTCCCTAAACTTTTAGCATTGCCTGGATGATAAATAGCTTCTCCGGCATGTGCCATTTACAGCGGGGGAAAAAGGCAGACCTGCGGACTGTGTGGGTAAGCTGGGGTCACACACAGGTTTTGTGGCAGAAGTATTGCAGTGAAGGATCTACAGCAGGCACCCCCGCACTGCCCTTGTCTTCCCAGCTTATAAACTTATATGCTTTCCCTCTCTTCTTTCTTCTGTATCTGGTTTCTACTCACTATCAGGGCAATCCTCAAATTTGGTCCCACACATCTGATTTCACTGCCTCCCTCACCCAGTCTGATCCCTTCATGCTACCGAGCTCCTCTCCTGACTTATCCATTTGCTTCCTCCACCCACACAAACCCTGAGTCTTTCTCACCATCTCAGATGCTTGATGCATCCTCCCAGCTATTATCCTTGATCTGCTTCTTTAAACCACTTCTCTCAGTCCTGAATACATGGTAGCCATATGGTATCAGGTTTTGTGCCTGAACATCATCCTTATAAGCCATGCAAAAACTAGAAAATAAAGTTGGTTCTGATTATGGTCTTGGTTTTCTGTGCACACAGTGCAGGAGGAGTTAAAGAAAGCAATACTCTGAGGGAAGGATGAAGACACACGAAAGGCTTTTCAATTTTATGTGGCCTTGTGAAAATATGATGTAGAGGTCAAACTATAAATGCCCATTAAATACAGCATTGTGTGCTATTAACACATACAAGAAAAAGTGATTCTGTTTTCTCTCTCTTTTTGTGCAGATATTAAGAAGAGCAGACAAGAATGGTAAGATCGATCACACGTTATCCCCCCTCCCTTCGCAAAAAACATCCATCACTGATTCAGCACTTCAAGTCATGCTTTAAACATCCTAACAGGAAAACGAGCCCTCCTCATGCCATTTTATGTTTTCTACAGTCTCAGTGCAATGTATGTTGTTGTGCACTGATCCTCCCTACAGGTTCTTTAAGGGCGGATCTTGTGCTTTCACAATTTGGCGTGTGTTTTTGATTTGCTCTTTGGGTGCATGTGGGTGTTTTCTTAGTGACATTGTGTTCACAAGAAGGTTTGAAATACATGTTAGTGGCTCCATCTTACTACTTTTTAAAAACACCGTATGCTTTATCTAGCAATCAGACTTGTTTCCTACATTTTGCAGTTATGTATCTGTTTAGCGTGTCAGTAGGCTGAATAAAGCCTTGAATTCAACTCACATATTTGTAACACAAAAGTAATGAGATTTTTGTTATCCTCTTAATCAAAAGTTTTGCCCTGATGCTACTGACTGATTTTCCTTCCACATATATTTTTTCCCTTATTTAATTTCAGTAAGTTGGAGCATAGTAGTGTAAGGCTTCACAAGTGCTCCCATTTTGACTGCAGCAGGGGAAGGTCCTTGCTGTAAGGACCACAAGTGTAACCGCTGGATATTTTTTGCTGGTATACGTAATCATGGTCTGACTAAAATGACCTGACTTAAATTCCTTTTCCATTCTCAGAACTTCTGCACAATTTTGCACAAGTTACATCATTGTCATTTTGGTGCTGCATACCCCAGCAGAGAAATGAAGCCACTACCATGTCCCTGCATCACAGAGTGTGAGATTTGGCACGTTTGAGGCTATGAAGAGCTTCTGTAGCTCTGCAGTTACCATAATAATATTTATACATAACTCAGATAACCAGAGCTACGTCTTGCAGAACGAGAAGGAAACACAGGCTCACAGTTATTTAGCACTGGAATACCAAAGCACGGGAAGAAGGGAGATGTGACTTCTTGCAGAAGCATGAGACAGACTTTGGTCTTTTCCTGAAAGTGTTGTGTCAAACCCACAGCTCAGACAGGTTGAACCCTGACAAGCAATTCTCACTCAATCCTCAGAAAACAGGTACTGTGCAGGTTCAGTAAAGTGTACTCTCAGGTATCTGAAGGCAAATGGATACCAGTGAGAAAACCAGAGATAATAAGGAAGGAGTTCTTTCAAGGAAGAACTGTTGGGTAGTAAGGGGCTATCACACTGTTTGATGGTATAGCTGAGCCTGTTGGACAACCATTTACCCTTGCTGAGAATGCAGTCCCACCTCCACAGCCCACCACTGGTTGCTATTCCTGCCCAAGCTTGTGTGTAGCAACTGGCGCTTCCCAGGAGACCATGGCAGGCTCCTTCAGGGAGCTCAGGATCCACAAAATCCATCACTGCTAGAGTTTTTTGGCAGTGTTTTTGTTATCTCCCTCAGTCAGCTTGCCAGTGGCTGGCAAGGGCGGGGATGGGGCAAGTTGAATCCCAAGGTAAGGGCTGGGATGAAGAGGAGAAGACCTTCCCCTTCAGCAGTGCCTTTCCAGCTTAACTACGTGCCAACCACAGCCAAGCTCTGCTGGCATCCCCTGCAGACTTCTTCGCAGTGTTTGGAACAGATGTTTATGTGTCTACCCTGAAGACTGATGAGAGTCAGAGCGCATGGTGCCCAGCAGTGGGTGTCTTCCCCCAGAGTCAAAAAGAGCTGCTACAGCTTCGTGTCCCTGCCCTGGGCTTTCAGCTCATGCTCTTTCCCAGCCTGGTGGATCCACAGCCCTTCGGTGGTCAGGAGGACATCCAGTCCTCCTTGGGGTTACGCCACAGCTTGGTATTTATACATTGCCATTAAAATAGGGGAAACAGCTCACGTGATCAGTGACAAACCTGCTTGTTCTAGAACAATATGAAATCATGTCAGCCCCAGAGACTTTGGTCACTGGCATTCATACCTATATACAGATGCTTTATAACATATTATTGGGAGAAAAGTGGGGAAGTTCAGTCACTAGTTCTATTGACTTAAGTCCATGAACTTGAAATGGTTTCAGCTCTTATGTGCTCAATTGTGTTTGCTCAACCATCAGTTGCCTGTGGGACTTCCACTTTGCTAATCTAGCACTGCACAGGCTTGTGCCACATTAATAGGGAGATTTGTTTTAAGGCTAGGACATTAAGTACCTTCTCAGAAAGATTATTGGATGTATGAACACTTATCTAACACGTTTACGCTGTTGTCAACACAGATTATTAGCTTTTGCTAATGACTACGATACTTACACTTTCAGTGTCACCTTTCTGTGCTACGAGGAACCAAGTATTGGTTTACAGTAACAGATACCACATTACTGTCCGTGACATGGTCCTGTTAAGTTCTCCTGTGCATTTTAAGAGGAATCTCTTAGGGCTTCCATATTCATTCTCTCATGAGATTAAAAAAACCCCAAAAAATTATCATAAAAGACTTTTACTAGATACTTGCTTGACATCAACAAAAAATACATCAAAAAAAAGTGGATCAAGCTGATAAATAGGCGTATTATAGGAGACAGTGTTCTTACTATGAATTTAGGGACTGTGGGACTTAAGGCTAGCCTTCCACACAAGGAAAGACAACTGTTCTTGCAAAGACAATATAAAATAAAAGATCAAAAGGGCCAAGAAATACTGCTGAACTGTTGTTACTCAAACATGCTACAACGATTGTGACAGCTGGGTTTAACTGAGAAACTCCTTTATGAAGCAATCATCCTCCTATTTGAAAGAAGCCGTGCAAATGGTGTTTCTTTTGGAGTGGTGGCTTCTTTCTTTGCTAGCCCAGGTACATAGGTCGTTCTGTTACCCTCCTGTTTCTAGAAATACCAGCTATGCATAGCTTCCACAGGAGGATCAGCTTCATAAACTCTTATCTATAGTTCTTACTTCATGGCTGAGCACCTCTGCTCTGTATGGAGCAGATCTACGCTTCTCCCATAACTGAAAAGTTCGTGTGATTTTCTTACCAGGAGAACAAAGCATAGGGAGGGAATATCACATTTCTAAGAAATATATGGTTCATAATATTGACAAAAGCAACAGAAAATCCTGAGGGGAAAAAAAAGCAATTTCATAAAAGTGAGATGTTGCACATTGACCTTTTTGGAAAGGAGAAGTTGCAGGTTTGCAAGTCAAAATAAAGTTTTGGTCAGGTTTATTTTACAAAACACCTTTTTTTTTTTTTTTTTTTACAAAAAGGAAAGGTAATTTTGAAAAATTACAGCTAAAAGTAAAGTTCTTAATGTATTTCATTCCTTTTTCTATTTAAAACAAAATCAAACTAATTAAATTCCTCTCAAAAAGTAAAATCTTGTACCGAGTCAACAGGGACAAGAAATATGGAAAACTGGAACTGCAAAATGCAGTCTTTCCTAATCAGGATTTTTTTTTTTTTACCTCCTTCAACTCACAGGCAACAGTGATTGACCCACACACATATGTGCTTATCCTCCTGCTTGTCTGCTTGAGGTGTTTCTCTTCTCTTCTGATATGCTAAGAGGGATGTGAGGCACCCCGTTAGCCTCGCAGTGATTTGCAATCAAGTGAAACGGTATCAGTTGTTGGTAAAGGTCACCCTGGGGCCTCTCCTAACCATGCAGCTTTGACATGTGCCCTACAGTGTCATGCTATAGTTCCCCCCTTATAGTACAGGAATGGAAATTCAAATATAGACTATGTGGCAGAAATCCAGTCACAAACAGTCTGACTGTCAAATGGAGAAGGAAAAATGTTATAATCTACTGAGAATGCAACTGTTGATCTTGCAAGAATAACAGTCTTCTTTCAGCTGAGGGAAGGCACTTCAACACTGATGGTTCAGCACTGAGCAGAGTCAGGGAACATCACAAAATGACTGGAGAGCAGTGCCCTGCCTTTGCCTGCATCATGCTGGGGGTCATTTCTCTTCCCATCTTCCTGGGGTCTTGAGGACTGCTCTTTCCTTTCTACTTTATCATCTCCAGTTTTTTCTTGAGGGGAGCCTGTCTGCTTCAGGTCTGTTCTCGTATGAAGGCAGAAATGAATGACTGAGCCCAGTGGCGTGCTTGCCTGGCTGTGAGCTGCTAAGCATATGTGCCAGCACAATAACCACCCTTCAAGGCATGAGCTTCCTCTCCTGGTCTGGGAACAAGGCGTGCCCTGGCATTTAAAACTCCCCATATCCCTTTTCAGCGTGGAAAAAGCCATCCAGGGAGATCTGGAGGGAGGAGAGAGTGACTCCCAGCCACGTCCTCCGGAAGGTGGACCTCTCAGCTGTCTCTCACCTCTGCAAGTTTAGAGCTGGTGTTTGATTATGGCCTTCTTCCAAGCTTACAGCTTCTGCCCCCAAACCTTTGGATCAGCTCCAAGCAGGAGTTAACTAAAACGGGCAGTTTAGAAAAGATAGTCTGTCATTGATTTGCAAATAGAAATTTTTTTCAGTTGTTATGAAAAAGCACTGAGTACAAGCTATATCTCAAACATCCTTAAAGCTACTAAGAGGAAGATATTTGAAAACACCATAGGTAATATCTGCTACAAATATCTAATTAGCAAAGACTGTCTGGGGGAAAGAAAAAAAAAAAAGCCTTAACTGTAAGGAGCACAGTAAACAGTATGCTGCAGGCAGTCAGGAATGACTGTGACCACATGAGGGAAAATAAAAAAATTGCCTAAACAAAGCAAGATTTTGCCAGAGGTGGCAAAATCTGAATATCAAGCACCCAGAACAGACCAGCAACAAAATATTATTAATGCCAGAACCAGCGCATTTATGTTTGATTTCATTTATTCTCTGAAATTTCAATCACTCACTCACTGAGAGCTTCCTCCACACCCCTTAAAATGTGGGGTTTATAATTTAATTGAACCAGAATCTGTAAAATGAAAAATGCAGTCAGACGGGATTAATCTTCTCACTCTGTCGTATGTCTTCATTCAGCACCCCCTGATGTCCATGATACAGGACAGGGACATCACGCTTTTAAATGCAGAATTCTAAAACTGTATAACATGATAATACTAACAATATCTTCTCACCTGCCTTTAGCATAAGAAATTATACAAAGGAATAGCAAAACTGCTGACTGCAGTGGCCTGGGGATTTCAGATCAACTCTTAAACCATGCGAACATTAGCCCAACAAAAAACTGCAGGTCATAAATAAAATACTCTTTAAAATATTGGCAACAGAGTGCAGCAGTAGCATCCTATAGCTCCCACTGGTGTCAGACACCAAAGGGACTGATTCATAGAGCATACACATTTGAGTCACCCAAGGACATTCCCACAGAATAACCAAACAGCCACCAAGATGCACCTGTACAATGATCAAGAGGAAATCCCACAATGCTCACTCCAGAGTCAGTTTTGCAGAGATCAAAATAGGTGTTTTCATATTCATTATTTACTGACAGTGCCCTTGCAGGACAAACACTGACTTTGCAGGTGAGTCTTCTACCAGCTGGTCTGCTCATGTGTCCCCAGGTGAGCTCTGGCAGGGTGATAGCTGCCTCACTGTGGCAGTCCTCAGATGGTGACTTCTCAGTGGCTCTAGCTTGTACACCAGAGTGCTAATTTAAATCATGCCAGAGGACTGAGTGAATATTCCTGGGAGAGGCAGGGGAAGCACCACGGGAAGGTGATCTCTTGAATCACCCTAATGTGAACCATCAGAGCTGGCCTGGAGGCTCTCTGAAGATCGCAATTTATGGGATTAAACATTTTTCCATTAAAAGTTTAGGGGTTGCACCAAAGTAAGGCATGCCAGGTCCCTGATATCAGCATTATTTCCTTGGCCAGTATCTCCTAATCTGGGTCTACAACATCTTGGCATCTCCATGAGGTCTTCAGCTAGCCCACAGGCTGCCCCAGCAGTGCTGCGCGGTGCCAGCTGCACAGCAGTGCTTGGGCTCTTCTCTCCATACACATGGACTGGACAGATTTGTCACAGCACGACAGGGTGACCCAGCTCTTGTGTTCCCTTCCTTGAGAAAAACAGCGATGTGCAGGAATTCCTCGGGGAAGCTCTGTGTGCCATGGTATCCAGAAGGGCCAGGTCTTAACATCACAGTGGCTGTGTTTGAGCTATACATTTACTGGATGACTTTACAGAACATATATTCTGAATGGGAGCCAGAGCATAGAAATTCTCTGAACTGCAGCATTGCTGATTTGAGCTCCCAAATTATTTAATCAGTAGTGGTAAAAATGGATTTGTAAGGCAAAATCCTTGTATCACAGCCTCCCTGCTGCTGTTTGCTTCCTGACCATCTGGATCCACTGCAGAAACCACCCTTGCTCCTGTTTCAATGCCCAGGCTCTGTGTGGGGTGGGGTTCCCCATCACACCTCCCTGGGTCCTTCAGGTGCTGCAGGGCTGGACTCTGCACTCCAGATTCCAAACATTATTATTTCTATGAAGTCAAAATGCCTTCTTTTCAACCTAAACCCTCTCCCTGTTAGCCTAGTCCTCTTGGGACCACTTGGTTACATGCACTAAGCTTTTCCAGCATAACAGCTGGGATAATGGCTCAAAATCATTATTTCTGGTTATATGAGCACTCGATACAGATCAGAGTCAATGAAAGCTTGGCACATTTGCCCAGAATCTTTAAAGCTTCAGCCTATGTCTGTGCTTTTTCTTATGCAATGCCTTATGCCTGGGACCTAGTGGATATTATCAGCATACCCTCTGGCACACTGAAATGTATTATTTTGGCAGCTCTTCCTTGGTCCGATTCCAGCCTGTGTGCCACATGCCAATAAATGAGGTTTTTCTCAGCTTTTTGCATCTGGTTCAGTCCCTCCTTGTCTGTTTTCATGTGTCTCCCCCGACACTACCTCATTTTGTCTGTGTATAGGGCAAGAGCTTTTAGCACTCAAGTGCTCAAATATAAACATTTTACAGCAGGTATGGACTATCAGTTTCTTCCAAAAAGGCAAGTCACACAGCAGGTCCCTGGTAGCAGGTGAGCTGGGAGGAGGACCCACATTTACTCTGCTTCCCACTGTGTTTGCTTCAGCCATGCAGGGGACTGCAGCCTGAGGGAGGCACTTGAAGGCTTTAAGTTCTTCAAAGGCAGACAGATTTAAAAAAACCATAAAGGGCTGTCACAACTCTCACGAGGGACTTAGAACATCAGCTCCCACTGAGAACTGTGGGGGCCTGGATGGGGCTGTGGTTATGGCCTTTGCCTTTCCCATGGCAGAACAGACCACTTAATTTTGAGCACTGTCATTTCCCAGTCCCTGTTGTACCTTCCTGGGGAATAAATACTTTTTTCCACAGGGTTTTTTTTCTATTTACTGGTTTCACTTGTTGTTATCGTCTCTCTTTGCTAAATTTTGCCCTACAGTGGCAGAGGTCTGTGCGTGTAGAGCCCCAGACCCTAAATAGTCAGACTGCCTTGGCAGTGTGCACATTTCCAGCCTGGAGGCAGGCTGGGCACTGGTTGGGCCAGGACAGTGCCATGGGCTCAGCTTTCCAAATCCCATCCCACCAAGGTGAACCCCAGGATGAGCTTTAGCCCAGTGGGGTTTTTCCTTCTGACTGCCATAAGGTCTTCTGTGTGGCTCTTCCAATTGCCCTTAGAGCTGCCATCTACCCATATGAGCTCCATCTGATGTGGTTCCTGACATGGAAAGACTGCTTTGGTGGTCCTCCATGGAGCCCACAGGCATGTTTACTTGCTAGGAAAGTCTCACAGTCCTAACAAGAAGCCTGAAATAGGTGGGAGTAGAAACTGTTTTGTTGCCCTCCAGCATTTGCTGTCATCTCTGCAAGACATCCTGCTTCTCTACACCACCATAACTTCCTTCACTGGCTGCAGACTCACTATTTGCCATCATTTGTGGGCACACAGACTCCAAATATGTATGTGCCCTTGTTCATTATTTGCTTGATACCTTTTCACTTACTGAAGTCGTCTTTCAACTCAGAAAGAGAGTATGTGTGTGGCTTTCCTTCGTCAGTATGCTGTTGTCGATAGAAATCATCAGCTATTCAAAACGTGTCCTGGAGATTACTAGTGGTTCTAGAGCAGGCTGGCTGGGGGATATGACTTGGGCCTATTTTACACATAAAAACATCTGTTCAATAGAGAGGTGAATTTTACTGAAATAAATGTAAGAATGCAATTGTAACCTGAAGGAAGGCTCCCCTAAAACACCATGTAAATATATTCCTAAACTTGCAAGTGCTACATGGGAGGATTCATTTTATTGTTTGTATTTTTGCCTGCAAGTCAGGAGTGTTTTGGCTCTAAGGAGGAAAAGCAACTGTGCCTATTTTTTGAAGAAACCCTGCTTTTGAAAGATGCCAGACAAGATACACAAAAGGCTTGTGAAACAGGCTCTTTGAGATAATGTTGCCAAGGCATTGCTGAAGGTTGATTTGTCTGAGGGATGCATGGCTTCAGAGAAATTTATCTTTCATGAATCATCCATCCGCTGTCGCTTTGTCTGTGGCAAGGATTGAAGCATCTATAATAGAGGTTTCTGCTCAGCTGCCCTGAAGCACTTAAACCAGACAGGATTTATCTGGGCACTCTGAGGGCAGCAAGGTGCGCCTGAGGGAAGCGGTGCTGAGGATATGCAGTACAGCCTCTAAAATAAAAGCCATTCTTGACACTTGGAAAAAAAAAGAAACAAACCTGGCTAGGCAAACATGCCTTCAATTAAACAGCACAAGGAGCAGTTGTTAGGGGTTGGGTCTGAGCTTCATCTGAGCACTTAGGAAGCACAGGGGTGGCCTGGGCTACCAGGGGCTGAGTCTCCAGCTGCACTAGAAAAACAGTTACACTCATACAAAATCAGAGAAATGCCCTAAGGAATCAGAGCTTCTTTCAGTAAACATTAACTGTATGAAGTCTGTAAGTAACTGAATAGGTGCAAACCGCTTTGGGTTTTGCCAGCAACGAGCTCAGTGATGTGTTAGTCAATGTCAATAACATCCAAAATACTATGGAGAATAAACAGCAATGAAGCAAAGGGCAATGTCTGCTCTTGGATGATAAAATTTAAAGAAAATAGATAATGTGCCCAATCTGGCTGTTGGCAGATCATTGATTTTCTGAATTGATGTAAAGCCAATGATCCTGAAGAACAGAGATAAAGACAGATGTTTCAGGTTTTGTGTCATACCCAGACTGTTCTATGAGTAAACTCATAATATGTTTATCTCAAGAAAGTTGCCAAAAAAACACATTTCTTGAGTATGTATATAACTTGCATGCCAATCACCCTTCCCAGCAAAGGCTAAAGATGCAGAGTCATTTTTATTAAACAACCAATTCTATCTGTATGAGCCAAAGAAAAGCAGTTCATTTTTACATGCTCAGTATTTGGTATTCCTTCTCTGTAACCAGTGACAAATGGCAGATGTATTTAGATTCCCAATTAGGAAATCATGGCAGTTCTGTCAAAGAAAATTGCCTATCTTCGACACAGTGTTGTGCCGTCTTGGTTTGTAGCTCTTGTAGATCTTGACATTTTATTTTGATCATAATGATTATTATCTCCAGTTACAATCTGTCTTTTCATATTAAACTTTCAAAATGTTTTTATTGAAGCAGACATTCAATTTGTCCAATTTTTAAAACCTCTTGAAAATAGTGTATTTGTAGCCTTATATTCAAGTCAAAGAAATTATGACATAGGAGCAAGTAAAAGAGTGAGGAAAATCCTCTGCTCTACTCTTGTAAATCTAAATCTGTATGCTGTAGTACAGCATGGAGTTACAGGATTCAGATACTGTCTTTATAACAGATTCTTCACTACTATAAAATTAGGCCACAATATGTTGTAGGTTTGTCTGGTGCTTAGAACATCTTAGTCTTATCCTCTACAGTTGTTTAGTGCCCTATGAGTGATTCAGTATCTTACTGAAGAAAGAGAAAGAGTCACATGAACTTAAATTTAGTGCTACCCAAAACAGAGTTATGAAGTGTTAGGCTCTGAAAATATTCTCTGTGCTTTATACAAAGGGTCAATCAGTTTAGATTATTACTTAACTACTCTTTAACCATTCAAATTTCTAAGTGCAAGCAAAAGGTGGATGTTTTTTCTTTGGCTTTTGTTTGTTGACTATCAATTGTGCATTTAAAACTCACTCAGATACACTAGCCAATGAGGAACAAATTGCCATAACTGTTTTAATGGACTTACGGATTTTCCTCCATGCGCTTATGAATTCATGCCTGTAAAGCAAAGAACAGAGGACACTTGCTCTTCAGGACAGAAGCAAATGTCAGCTGGTGTTGAGGGATCCCTGATGAAATCTTGTGGACTTCTGTATGGTCAGCTTTCCATTTACAAACTTCTTGCTTTCACTCTTTTAACATCCTGCTGACAAGCATTAGTTGGTTTCTTGCATCACCTTCTGTACAATGTCTTTCAAAGCCCCATGCAGGCTCTAGTGCATTTCAGCAAACAAAATTATCTTACATTTCTTCTTTTAATTGATTCCTTCTCCTCAGCCTTGATTCGTATCACGCAATTGTAGAATACCAGGTTGGAAGGGACCTCAAGGATCATCTGGTCCAACCTTGCTTGGCAAAACCACCATCTAGACAAGATGGCCCAGCACCCTGTCCAGCTAAATCATAAAGTGTCCAATGTTAGGGAATCCACCACTTCCCTGAGGATATTATTCCAATGGCTGATTGTTCTCATTGTGAAAAATTTTCCTCTTGTGTCCAGTCAGAGTCCCCCCAGGATTAGCTTGTACCCATTACCCCTCATCTTTTCCATGTGACTCCTTGTAAAAAGGAAGTCACCGTCTTCTTTGTAGCCACCCTTTAAATACTGGAACATGGTGATAAGGTCTCCCCCAAGCCTTCTTTTCCTGCAGGTAGCTCTCCGTTCTGAAGGGTCCACTTCCCCACTCAGTTTATACACAGGAACAAATTAGTTGTGCTGACTGTCATATGTTGTTTAAATAGTCATTGTGATCTGACTATACAACAGAGTCTAATGCTCCTTTCATCTGAGAGTCCTACTTTCAAAAAACAGACAATAGCCGAAGTCTGCCATTTCTGTCACTGCAGTCACAGCCACCCTGGACACCCTGTGGGTGGGACAGACTGTCCAAATTGCAGTGTATTTTATCCATTTCTGATGTCACTTCTCAAAACCAAAAACCAAAACCAAAAACAAAAACAAAACATAGAAAGTCTGCAGTATATCGCCTTCTCTGGGATTTTCAGACATGTATAGATGAGGTGAGATACAAATATGATCCCTTCTTCAATGAAATGCCATGGTTTTTATTGGAATGCCCTTTAGAAAGCATTGATGGCTGCACCGAGTTTGATCTGACAAAAGAAGGATAAAGCTTCAGTCTGAAGTGGTAGCATCCTGAAAATACCAGATGAATTAATCTCTGCTTAACACTTCTCAGCTCAAGGATTTTGCCTCATGTAGTCAAGGGTTTGCTATAATTAAAGCAAAATTAAGAAACAGATGAAACAGACTCCATTAAATAATGTAGTAGAGACTGTAAGAAGGATTTACTCCTCTTTGATTAACGTATAACCCATTGCTGTTCTTCTAAGTGTTATCATATGGTATTACTGCCCTCTTCGAGTCTCATTAGTCCTGTAGACATTTCCTAACTACATGAACATGTTATTGATGATGATCAGGACCCATGTGGTGACGATTGGCTTTGCCCCAAGCAAATGAGAACAGTAGATGCTTAGTAGATAAAGTCAACTTCTTCATAGTTGGGCTTCACTGTGTATTACATGGCCAACCCAAACTCCATCTGAAAATCCATCTGAGGATTTTTACTGACCTCTGATATATATCCAAAACAGTTTTCTCATTCCTAAATTTTGGTGTAATCTCCAGGCGCGGATTACATGCTGGCAAATAGGAATTTATTTTCTATGCTGATCAAGAAAATGAGCTAAAATTCTTTCCAGTGGAAGAGGACATGAAGTTGGCTTCCTATGGCATGAAAATCAAACTTTCTTTTATTTATTTTGTATAATTCTGCAGCAAGGAGAGAGCTTTTTGAGAAATATGTTTTATGAAGAAAGAACAATCAAAATGCTGCAAATCAGTGCAGTGTATTGATTAGTGTCTTTACTAGAGAGGGGAGCCAGGGGCAGATCCCTTCTGTTATTGAATTGTGCACTTGAGTCTGTCTCCCATGTGGGAGACAGGGAGCAGAGGAAAGAAAGAGGAGGAGAAGGAAAGGGAAATAGATAGGTCTAGATAGCCGAAGAAGTTTTCATTGAACTAACATGTTTCTTCAACAAATGTTTGTTGTTGCATTTCCCTGGATTTTCTCTGTCCTCCTCAGTCTTGGAATGTCACTGATCTTCCATGCAGAGGCAAGGACACTGGCAGGGACCAAGTAGGGGAAGCATGGGGCACAACAGGGAGAAGCCACAGTGAATGAGATTAGGGCAAAGACAGGATTGTATTGATGTGTTTTTGAGTAGAGACTTACCAAAACCAACTATCTTTGCTTGAAAGATGAGAAGGAGGAAAAATAACAGTTACCAGGCAAACTGAGAACTCTGATACAACAGCTGATGCACTCAGCGTCATGTTCTTTATGTGTATTCATCAAATATGTAAAATTTCTACACTTAATTTGAAGAGCTAGGGTATTTTAATAACTACCTCTTCTACTGCATGAAGTAAACAGCAAAACCATAAACAAAACTAAGGCACTTTCCATTTCTTTGTTGTTTCAGATGATGGAAAACTGTCCTTTGATGAATTCAAAGCTTACTTTGCTGACGGAGTTCTGAGTGGAGAAGAACTACATGAACTTTTTAACACGATTGATACACACAATACTGAGTAAGTGTCCCCATCTTACAAAGTGCTACTCTCTGTACTTGAGAATGGAAAAAAAAATACATCAGGTTGATTTTAGAAAACAAGTCCAAGAAGGAAGCTAGGCTGTGTCAAATGGCTCCACACTGCACAAGTGAAGTGCTTCTGCACCTTGTAGAAATACCTGCCAGGCCCAGAGGGTGGTGATCAGTGGCATGAAGTCTAGTTGGAGGCTGGTAAATAGTGTGTACCCCAGGGGTCAATATTTTTCTGCTTAACATCTTCATTAAAGATCTGGATGAATGGGGTCCAGTGTACCCTCAGCAAGTTTACTGATGACACAAAACTGGGATGTGGGATGAGTGTTTGATATGCCAGAAGGTCATGCTGCCATCCAGAGTGACCTGGGGAAATGAGCTGACAGGGACTTAATGAATTTCAATAACAAAGGCCTGCACCTGGGGAAGAACAACCCCATGCACCAGTGTATACTGGGGAACATCCAGCTGGAAAGCAGCTTGGTGGAAAAGGATATGGAGGTCCTGGTGGACACCAAGTTGAACATGGGCCAGCAATGTTCCCTCTCTGCAAAGAAGGCAAATGGTATTCTGGGCTGTATTAGACAAAGTATTTCTAGCAGGTCAAGGGAGGTGATCTTTCCCCTCTACTCAGCACTGGTGAGGCCACACATGGAGTAGTGTCCAGTTTTGCGTTCCACTGTACAAGAGACATGGACATACTGGATATAATCCATTAATAGGCCACAAAGATGATCAGATGGCTGGAGCATCTCTCCTGTGAGGAAAGGCTGAGAGGGCTGGGGCTGTTCAGCCTGGAGAAGAGAAGGCTCAATGGGGACCTCATCAATGTGTGCAAATACCTGAAGGGAAGGCAAAGAGGACAGAGCCAGGCTCTTCCCAGTGGTGCCCAGTGACAGGAGCAGAGACAATGGGCACAAACTGAAACACAGGAGGTTCCCTCTGACCGTCAGGAAACACTTGTTACTGAGAGAGTGACCAAGCACTGTCAGAGGTAGCTCATAGAGATCATGGAGTCTCCATCCTCGGAAATACTGAAAAAGCTGTCTGGATTCAGTCCTGGGCAATTGGCTCTAGGTGGCCCTGCTTGAGCAGGGGGATTGGACCAGATGAACTTCAGAGGTCCTTTCTAACCTCAGCCATCCTGTGATTCTGTGACTGAAGAAGAGAAATAATTTCCTTTTTATTTTATTTCTGTCCATCAGGAGTTATTCACAGCAGGTGTCCCACTTACTGTTAATTAGGAGGGTGTTACTAAGCTAGTGGTTTTTAAATTGAACTATTTCTGGGGTAGAGAAGGTCCTGAGGAGAGGCTGTTTATTGCTTTTTCTAAGAGGTTATGAAGACATTGTGTAGCAGTCATGGCATGGGTTGTGATTCTGTTTACAAGGAGCAGGTACATAGAAAGTCAGTATTGCTTTTCTCAGCTGCATACAGTGAAGCAACAAGTAGTAAGATGCTGTCACAGCCTTGCTCCCAGGTAAGAACAGTGTAACAGAATCTTATCTCATCCAATACCATCGTGTCTCTGGGGTTTTTTTACCTTCCACAGGTATCTTAATATCATGGTTGTTTTTTTATAAAGCCAAATGAAGCATTATTTCCCATGTGATTATATGGAGATGAGATGCCTACAGTTAGGAATCCTCTTCTAGATCTGTTCTCTGCAGTCCTAAAAGCATTCACATAGGCACCTAATTCATATAAACAGAGGAGTATATCCCCTATGAGTAAATACCTAAATAACTCTGTGGATTTGGTTTTTAGCTCTGACCTACTTTTCTTTCAGTAAATCAGGCATAACCTCCCCAGAATCATTAGTTTTAAGCCAGCACAAAATGGAAGCATGGAACTGGACTCCTAATCCCAAGGCCATCCTAAAGCATCCAGTAAACCATCCCATGTTGAAGACTCTTGGTACTAGGATGCAACAGAGAAACAGGTTTTCCTGCTATATCATTCTCCTTAACAGACAACAGAGGAGAAGCAGCAATATAAACAGGTTAACTCTTATCATTAGAAAAGAAGAGAAGGCTGTGATTATTTATCTAATTTCCCAAACACTCATTTCTGTGTCAAAGACCCGTTCATACACCTTTGGACTTCCTCATATTGCTACACATGTGCATGAAGTTGGCTTTATTTTACCATGATTACATTTGCCTGCATTTGTCAGAGAGCATCCTGATAAGGGCAGATATCCTTGACAGCTATGTAAGATTTTTAAGAAAAAAAATAGAAGTTCTACATCTATTTTTTCCTTTCTTTTTATTTGTAAAGTTTTTTTTTAATTTGTAGCATATTTTTATTTGTGATTTTTAAAAATTATTGTTATTAGTTGCATAGCTTTTTCTCTTTATCAGAGAATATCTAGATCTGAAAGAACATGTAGAAAAGTGAGAATAACATTACGTTTTTCTTCCTGGGAGATAGGCATACCTGAAGAATAGATGCAACTTCGTTGAGTGCTACAGTTATTACCTGAGAACAGTTAATGAAACTGGCACAGCAGCCATCTGAGAGAGATAATTCTCACTGTCCAGGAAAACCCTGGCAAAAAGCAGGGCATAAAAGCCACAGAGATTATGCACTGTGAAGGATCATATTTTCATGTATTTCGGGGAATTGAACAGTTGGAAGTCTAAGTGGTGCTTTCTTTTTACTGGTTAATATTTGTTATAGAGTAGAATATAGCTATTGATAATAATAAAATATGCTTAAATCTTAGATTTACAACAGCAAAAAGAAGCTTTTTGAATAAGTTTTTTCATGACGTCTTTAACTGATAAAAGGTTTAGTGTCCGATTTAGCAGCTGAAAGCATTCTACACCGCCTGATCTTTCTCTTTAACAGAGGCAAATACATTTTAAAGTCTTTCCCTTAGCACCTTTGAAAGCTTTTTAAAACCTTGTCATCAGGCAGGCAGCAAGATGGAGCGTGCCAGATATCAGATGTTTATAGCAAGGAGAGACAGCTTGGACAGTATAACACAAATTCCTTGTTAGTATAGCTTTCCAGAAAAAAGTCACATGAAGCATATATAATAAGGTGGCAAAAACTTTACTCACTGACATTTGCCGAAAAGGGCAGATTATGTAAAATGTCTCAAATTAACCAGCTGTCTAAGAAAAGCAGCAAAGTGTTCACTGAACCTTGGGAAGTTTTGTAATGCAAGCATTAGGAGAATAATGTATATATCAAACAATCCCCAAACCACCTGTTTTGTGATCTTTTCACTTGAAAATTATCCGAGGGAATCGAATGAAAATCATGGTTTGTGCCTATAATTACCAAGTATTTTATAGCTGGTTTTTAGTAGAGGAGGGTGAAAAATTTGACTCTGTTGTGTATCTAGTAGGAGAAGATTTGCACAGATTATTTTGTCTCTCTTACACAGTTAAAATAGAGACTCTGTCAAACTCTCGGCAAATAATTTATCTTCTCTCTGCTTCACTTCACTATTTACAAATGCAGACTGTAGTTCCCTATCTGAGAATTATTTGGTAAGCATTGAGGTTATGCAGTGATTTACACTGCATGCAAAGGCCTAGGACAGATGGCTGGGGAAGCATGTCATGATCCACTAGATCATTTCTTGGAGTATCTCAAGATTTCATACCCAGCTTGTCACAAGAGCAGACTTTGAGTTGTTTCCACCTCCATTAAATGTTTTGGCTCTGCCAGCATTCAAAACCTCACTGTCTGTGTGCATGAGTCTTTGTACTTCAAAGCCTGAAGATAAAAAAAAGAGACGTGGCCTTGGGGTGATATCCATGGGCCACAAGCTCAGGAAATCTGAATTCCCTTCTTGGCTCTGCTGCAGCAATCTTTCAAAAAATATTCAAAGCATAAAAGACTTACTCTGGCTTAACACTTTTAAAGGAACTAAATTAACTGGGTATTAAAAGCCCCAGTTACATGGGTCCTAATGTCAGTCCGGTTGAAGAGAGATTTATAAGATTATTGACTCTTTAAGACCAAGCCAAGCTAATGTGAGATGCCTCTTACAGAGCAGATAGGAGAGATTTATAAGATTATTGACTCTTTAAAAGACGAAGCCAAGCTAATGTGAGATGCTATGGAAGACTGCTAAAATGAGCAATTGCCATTTTCAATGTGATAGCAGGGCAAATAACAGGGGGTCTAACTTCCCATTAATTAGGGCTGTGTCTGCCTAAAGGGCAAATAACAGGGGGTCTAACTTCCCAGTAATTAGGGCCGTGTCTGCCTACCTGACTGTGATCTCTGCACCTTGCTGCTTGGTGCAGACAGGTGTTATCTTTTTACAAAGGAAAAGAAGATCAGTTGGTAGGCAGTGACCATAATCATTAGGAAAAAAGATGAGTGGGAATTAGTTACCACTGCATAAAGTTTCCAGAAGATAGGTGGAATAGGAGTTCATTATGCCAGGATGAATTTATATTTACAATGTGTCTAGACCCTATAGTACAGGTTATTCACATAGGGCTTTTACTGAAAATTTGCACTAGCAAAGAATCTTTCTTCAGTACATCATTTTGACATATATTTTGCAATTTATACTTGTACTTATGTGTAGACTGGCTATTTTTTCTTTCTACTTCATAAAATCTACATTACCTTTTTATAACATTTTAAACATTAAATAAATACCAGTAGAGACACACCACAGATAAATTGATTGTTTGATTGTTTTAACTTCAATTCCTTTTTCCTTTTGATACAGCCTGAAAAAAATGTATAAATTAATATGCTTCAGGTACAAAATAGATTAATGATGATGCTATTAACTATCAAGACAACCAGATTGTGTGAAGTAGGGTGTCCATGCAAAAAGGAAGTATTTTTTCCCATTTTGTAATACTGATACATTTTACCTTTCTTGAAGGTGTTTTCATACCAGAATTATATTAGTTAGAGCTGGCAATCAAAAAGATAAGTTGTAAACAAGTTTGTGGAGGGGTCTTCTGTCCACTGAACCATAAGCCAATATAACAATTAAAGGCCAACTACTAGATACAGAGTTGCACAGAAATTCCCCCGCGGGCAGACTAGCTCATACCTTTTTACAAAGGCTCAACGTAGGTGGTTCTTTTTTAAAAAAGCTTCCTATGACTGCAAAGAAGCAAGAGGACACTGGACCAACGGGTCACTGTGGTGATCCAGTGAATGTCAGTCTCCTGTTTGTAAATCAAGGCAGGGAGATAATGCCAAGAATTAAGTCATACATTAAATTAATTTTTACATTCTTCAGTAAAACAAACAACTTCTGATTATTCAGAGATACTGTGCTTCAAAAGCCTCATAAAGAGACAGTAGAATGCTTTGATTAGGCCATGCAACTAGCATTCCTGACATGTAATTAGCACAAGGTGACTGTTTTAGTGGGGTTGCAGTTAACTATTCTTCCTTAAATGCAGTTTCCAGTCTTGTCGTTCCTTCAAATTGAAGCTGAAAGCCAATTAGAAGAAACGTTGGATGTGACTGGCTTTTGCTGACTTTCAACTTGAAATAATTTTTTGGTGTTATTTCCGTTGCTATTTCATTTCTTGGCCCTTTTGAATCATTAGATCTTAATGTATACATCAAATGCAAATCTAAAGAACTTCTTCCTCCCATATTTGCACCTAATCAGGAATAGAAGTGGTGTTTTTATTGTAAACCTGGTATTTTAAGTACTTTAACAATGTGAGCATCATTCCTACTTCTAGTTTATATTTTAACATTTCTATGAGCTCTCATCTGGTTTCTAAATCCAGCGTGTGCATATGTTCAGTGCAGCTGCCTGGGGGTTGTAACACGGCTGAGGAATCTATTTAAACTCCTAATTATCCCAAATCAGAAAACCCTAATTTGTGGGATTAGCATTCTCTAAACAGTTAATAGATTACATTACCTGAACATCACATCTGCCTTTACGGAAGGCTGAACAGGTCATATGTAAGATGGTATTGCAGCACAGTTCAGCTTCAAAGGAGGTAGTTATGCAGAAATAGAGCTAGTTTGTTTACACGTGTGATTGCCTGAATAATTGTACTGAAAGTAAAGTATCAGCAGCTCAGGTCTTTTTATACATGGAGAGAAGTATACAGGAAAAGTTTGAAATTTGTTGCTTATGGGGTGGATGCTTTTACAGCTCATTTCCTTGTTAAATCTACCCCTGCCTAATTTTAATGTCAACTCTGAGGAGCCCATGTTTCAGCAGAGCAAGAATCCTTGACATGGTTAATGGTTTAGTGAATAGGTTTTAGCAGTCTTTGCAAATGTAAACTTCCCTTTTACTCTTATTTTTCTCCCTTCCCTCCCCCACTCATAACTTTCAGGCAAATTGGTATTGCACAATGGCATCCTCAGGGAAAAGGTGTCAGAAGATAATGAGAAGATTTGGCAAAGTTACAAACTAAGAACTATGCAGGGGATTCAGTCTGCAGCACTGCTGGAGAGATAGTGCAACAAATGCTTCACTGATTACTAATTCATATGAGTCAGTGGGGAATCAGACTTGTTTTTCCCACTTTTCTCATTGGTAAAGTGAAGTCCTCAGCCAGGACCTTAGCTACAAGGTAGGAGGGATGCTAGAACTACTGAGGCAGACCCTGGGGCACAGGCAACCTCCCAGAGGTAGGGAGGTCCCATTAAGCATTTGTGTGTGGCACAAGTTAAACTATGCACAAGCCAGTGATGAGTTTGGTGAGGACCCGAGAGCCTCAGCCACCTGCAGCGCCAAGTTTATGCTGGGCATTTGGGAGAGTCTGTCACACTGCATGTAGGGATGGGACTTGGC
The DNA here is from genome assembly GCF_000699245.1 of Pterocles gutturalis. Taxonomy (NCBI): domain Eukaryota; kingdom Metazoa; phylum Chordata; class Aves; order Pterocliformes; family Pteroclidae; genus Pterocles; species Pterocles gutturalis. The sequence goes on along the minus strand of NW_010100480.1, from coordinate 51,145 downwards.
ACTATGGAGACACATCGACACTTGCATCTGTATATCAGCAGGGTATCTAAGGCTACATCATAGTCAGTGAAGTTACTGGCACCTAAGAAGTAATTCTGCTCACATAGGCTTCAGCTCTGTTGCCCAGCCATAAGGCATTTAAGGTGCTCCCACCTGAGACATCAGCCCAAGGTGGACAGGATTACACAGCACTTAGGACATGGATGGTGGGAGAAATGCTGGAGCATCTGGAACAACACTAGAGGTCTATGTTATATCCAATTGCTCAGGCTCCTGCTAGCTGGTCTGCTGAAAAACCCCCAACTCCATTGAGTACACTGGGGCTCCTTTGCCTGGCAGGGGAGGTCGGACACTCAGCCCACATATGGCCATACACATTTAGGACTCAGCCACAAAGTGAATCCACCCCCCTCCCACCTACACAGGTTTTATTAACAGAGTCCTAGTTCTTCCCATGGGTCAAAAGATAAATATTGAGATCACCTGCCCTAATAGCAAACTCCAAAAGGATGCCAAGTTTACATCTGAGAGCAAGAGGCTGGCATTATTCTTGCAATTATAGGAAGCCATCGGACTGCATTAGCCTGCAACCCAGTACTGTGCACTGAAACTAAAATGAAATGCATCTTACATGGGACCACAGTGCTTCCTTCAAGATTCTGGTTGTAAATATAAAAATGACAAATCCTCAGTAGTCTAACAGTAGTCTAAAGGACAGTAATTATCTATGCCTTGGATGATTTGCTTTTGTTTGAATTGTAAGGCTTATTTTAGTCTCATGCTATTGCTGATTTATCATGGTTCAATACAAGTACACAGAAAAAAATAATTAACTCAGTGTAGTAATCCATCATCTATCTGGACTTGTGCAAAGCATTTCACACTGTCCTGCATGATGTGCTTGTCTCTAAATTGAAGAGACATGGATTTGATGGAAGGATCACTCTCTGGATAAGGAATTGGCTGGATGGCCAGAGTTGCAGTCAATGGCTCATTGTCCCAGCCGTGTTCTGCAGGGGTCGGTATTGGGACCAGTGTTGTTCAACATCTTTTTGGCCACACGGACAGCAAGATTGAGAGCACCCTCAGCACCTTTGCCGACAACGCCAGGCTGTGTGCTGTGGTTGACGTGCTGGAGGGAAGGGATGCCAGGCTTGAGAGGTGTGCCCATGCAAACCTCACGAAGTTCAGCAAGGCCAAGTGCAAGGTCCTGCACCTGGGTTGGTGAGATCCCAAGCACAAATACAGGCTGGGAGCAGAATGGATTGAGAGCAGCCCTGAGGAGAAGGATTTGGGGGTGTCGGTAGATGAAAAACTGAACAGAGCCGGCAGTATGCAATCGTGGCCCAGAAGGCCAACCAGATCCTGGGCTGCATCAAGAGAAGCGTGGCCAGCAGGTCAAGGGAGGTGATTCTGTCCCTCTACTCCGCTCTCATGAGACCCCACCTGGAGTAGTGCGTCCAGGTCTGAAGTCCTCAGCACAGGAAAGACATGGACCTGTTGGAGTAGGTCCAGAGGAGGGTCACAAAGATGATCAGAGGGCTGGAGCACGTCCCACATGAGGACAGG
>NW_010100480.1:32873-49323 GCF_000699245.1 Pterocles gutturalis | reverse complement strand
GAGGTGTTCAAGGCCAGGTTGGATGAGGCTTTGAGCAACCTGGTCTAGTGGAAGGTGTCCCTGCCCATGGAACTAGATGATCTCTAACGTCTTTTTCAGCCCAAGCCTTTCTGTGATTCTATGATAATGAGGGGGAAAAAAAGATGTATTAAAACCAGCATGAGATACGGACAGGCCCTTTAATTAGCTGACCTGCAGGTGAGTGAAAAGTGTTTTTTCTAAAAAGGAGTTGTTGAACACAAAAAATTGCAAGGAGGAAAAGAATTAATTGGGTTTTGACCATTTTTAAAAACTAGATTTTTAGATGAAATAAGAATTTCAGGCACATGGTGCAGCACTGACGTAAGAAAGGTGTGTTTGCTACTATTGAAGAGATGTAATTGCATCTATTGGCTTAAACTCTCAGATTTTTCAAGACAATAGCTACAGAAATCTGTGGAAATAAAGAACTGAGAAAAGGGCAAGATACTGGTCAGAATGAGCTCATTATACAGTCCAGTACTTCATGACAGAGCAAAGCAAGTTCACTGCTAATGATTTACAGAGTCCTGATGAGAACAGATTCTCTGGCCGGACAGACAAGCTGAAAATAGAATGGCTTGAAAATTTTCCATATGAATGGCTATTTTTAAAGATAAATTCACCTTTCTAAAAAAAAAAAAAAAAAAAAAAAAAAAAAGAAAGATAATAACTCACACTGGGAAAATCAGATGGTAATGAGTAGTTTCAATCGCATTGACCTAAATGGAGCTGACCTAGAATGTTTCAGTTCACATAATTTCTTCAGAAGATAACATTGGCTTCTAAACAGTGAGTTCATTGCTTAATGGTAGGTGTAGTTTGAGGGTCTAGTCCCTTCCATAATCTGGGGTTTCCAGTATCAACATATGCATTTCCAATGAGTTTAATAAACAAAAAAACCCAAAAAAAACCAAAAAAAAAAAGAAACATTTTGGTTTTTATAAGAATAAATATTTTTATCAAAGTTTAAAAAAAAATTGTTTTGGGACAAAAGCAGAAGTTGAAACATCTTTTGTGGGGTGAAAACTGAAATTTGCTCCTTGTGGCAAAAGATCCACCATGACGTTGCCTCTTATCTCCTTGTTTAGGTTGGCGTGATTCGGACTCTGTTAAAAAATCATAGCTCTGTAGCCCTTGTACAGTTCTCTGCAGATTTTGGCATGCACCACAGCTTTTAATAGTATTATTAAGACTCTTTTAGCAACACAGAGATTATATGTTATAGCTGGGATTATTAAGGTGGCTAGCCAGTTATGTAGTCATTGTGAATCATTGCCTAATGCAAAGGACTACGGATTTTTTTCAGATGAGCTGTTAGTCAGGAGAAAAAAACCCTTTATTCTTTCTTCTAGTCCTGCCACAGGCAGAGCAGTAAGTGGCGATTCTGAAGTTATCACTTGGCCTGAAGCTAAGCATAAGCAAACCAGGCAATTATTTAGTGCAGCAAAATGTGGGACATTAAAACACCCATGACCCCACTGCCTGTGTCAGAGCCCAGAAGCCACACTGGCTGCCACGTTTGAAAGGCCAGAGGGTGCCCAGCCCAGTTAGCCCTGGGGCTGAAGAGCAGCGGTGTCCGCAGGGCAGTAGGAAGCTTGTCTTCCCAGGGACCAGTCCCAGGAGCTCTGTCCCACTTTTTGCCCCATCTTCCTCTTCTCCCTTTTCTGTGACAAGAGGCCAATGCGTGGGCTTGTCCCAGCACCGCACCTTACTGATGACAAAAGGCAGTTTTGCTTCCACTGATAAGAAACCTTGAACAAAGCTGAGCGAAAAGCTCTTTGCTGTTGCAAAGAAGCTGTAAAGCAGAATATCCTTAAAATGGAAGTGCACATATAGGACTCCTTTGCACAGCACCCTCTGTAGTGTTGGAGCACTTATGTCATTTTGCTGACTTGAAGCGGGATGGTATGCAGGCTTTCTTGTTCTAAAGAGCTTACAGCTTTTTGGCTGAGATTGTTCAAGGATGACTATTCAGTTACCCTTGCATAGTCTAAGTAACACTTAATTCCTTTCAGTCACAAATCATATGCTTCTATTTAACAATAGGAGATACTAGCCTCAAACTTTCCTCCCTGTAACAAAATTTAGCAATGAGACATGCAAAGGGGACCCAAAAAAAGTTGGTTAAAGCCTCTGAAGTAAATCCTTCTATCTGAGAATGAAGAGGGATCTGAAGAAGGAAGTGTTATCTTTCTTCAACTATGATAGTCATGGCAATGAATTTCCTAAATAAGTTTTTCATATAGTATTGGATTCTTAAATAAAATAACTGCTTTAGATGGCAAAAAGTCCATACTTTATAAATTCCTGCGCTGAAGCAATGTCATTGCCTCTTTGTGTGCTCCAGGGAAAATACACAGATCTTCTGCTGGTAGCTCTGCCTAGAGGTACCTTTCATACCAGAGAACGGTATGTGTCAGGTCGGTGGATGGGGCTGTGGATCAGTGGATTCACACAAGTACATGGGTGGAATAGCTTTAACCTTCCCTCCTCCCTGGCTGGCCCCTGTCCACAGCTGACTGTGGTGGGCAGAACTAGAGCATGATCACAGCTGCTTTGCCCTCCTACTTTTTGGGCCACTTCCAGAGGTACCACAAATAGGCACTTTTGCCACAGTTAATTTGAGTGAATTTGCTTATGTTTCTGTCACTGAGCAACAGGTATGATCAACTTTGCAGTGATCAGAACTGCTTAGTGGAATATTTGTAATAGCCCTCTAAAAATAGCTCATATTACTAGGTAGGGAACATTTTAGACACGAAGTCAGACATAAAAGAACTGCATTTAATAGTCAGAACTGAGAGCAGAAGTTTTAAAAATGGTCATGCTGACATGATGTGAATGTATTTGGCTGCACCCTATGCTTTGGGTGCTTATCAGGAGTGGAGTGCTGGAGTCATCCAGCAAATATTGCAAATAACATGCTCAGCATTGCCAGATTATAGGTCTAAGCAGAAGCATCCTTGGCATGCGTACCCACTGAAGTGATGAACAGGTGCCCGCCATAAACCTGAGTATTGAATTGCAGAAACAGCACTCTGGTGTGCATCTCAGTCCTGTACTATTAAATGCATTCCAGACTTCTTTGATTGCTTCTGTAGTGTCCTTCAGGGAACTCAAAATTGTTTATATACAGAAAAAAGGATTTCTATGTTTGTTCTTGACTGTGTTTGAAGCAGCATGTTATTATTTCAGAGAGAATGAAATAGTCAGTGACACAAAATTATAGTTTCCTTGCCCAGAACAGCATCCCCTTCAACTACAATGCCAAGAACAATGGAGCCTCATAGGATATTTATAACAGAGAAGGAAATATTATGAATATGCTAGACTGAAATCCATGCTCTTTTTGTCATTTCTATGTTCTCTCACAGGGTTCCTGAAAGCTGCTGCACAAATAACGTTGGACAATAATTTGCTTGTTATTCAGGTGGACAATTCTAACTGAAAATCAATTCAGCACCTAAATGGTTTTCCATTTTTACCCATAGTCCATTTGCAGCTGTGTTGCTCCTGTCAGTAGGACTAACAGGGATGTCCTGATGACAGCAACGCTGAAAGCCTAGGAGCCACTCCCTTACTGTATCACTACCACACTGCTGAGGATACTGCAGAAGAACAAGTACCAGAACGAATTTTAATTTGAAATTTGAAAAGAGAGCATGAATTTGACTGGCCAACAATGTGAAAGGCTATTTTAAACACAATTGTCAAGCTGTACATTAAGAAATGCAGAAATACCTTTTACAAAGAGAAGGTGTTAGGGTAGATGATGTGAAGGGGCAGAAAAATGCAGGGACAGTGAACAGAGTAGGCATCATAACAGCAAACTCCTGTCATTTAACATCATCATATTCTGTCATTGCTTTTTGACTCAGGCAATTTGCCAGCTTTCAGGGTTTTCAGTTTGCATTAAGGAATGAACATCTGGACTGTTCCAAAAGTGACAGCTGAACTGCAGAGTGGTTGGTCAGACATGTTCGATCATAGATGCCACAGTGTTCGGTGGTGAACAGCCTTAAGTAGTCACAGATGCTTTTTCTCATCACATAGTTTGTTGACCTAAGAGTTAAGTTTCTCAGCTTCAGCACCAGTTCTTACAGACTGTGAATTTCGTTATACCTGCCACCGAGGTAATTGGAAAAATCAGATGCAAGACTCATTTGCAGCCATCCAACTTGGCCAGTTCAAATGCAGATAAGGTCACCTTTAGTTAATAAAATTGTGGGAAAATCTCATTTACATCATCAATTAAAAGTGTTCAGAAGTTTTTATAGCCTTGAGCATGTAAGATTGTGACAACCCAGGCTCCTGCAGTGTTGATCCATTTTTCTCCCTTGTGAAGTATAAGAGAGATGTATGGAAGTTAGCATTGGTGAAAGTGACTTTAAGATAGTACTGTGTCATCATTTTATTAAAAGGTCAAAAAAAAAAATCCTATTATAAAGATAAGTGAAAAAATGCTAAGTGAAGTCAACCATTCAATATTCACCCCTCAGCAAGATTCAAAAATGACATTCGTGCTTTTAAGTTTCTTAAATAATCAGTTTATTCTCTTCCTTGGAAGAAAGTCAATATGCTAACTTTCAAAATTGAGCTGTAGGTCAAAAGTTTTTTTCTTTTGACTGTTAAAGCGTCAGAGAGAAAATGTTGCTGAAGAGTTAATCAAGATGAAATCTGTTTGAAGTGACTAGTTTTGAATTGTATAGAATACTTGCATACATTTGTGCATTTATATAATGTTGGCATGGGAATCTGGCAATGCAGCTATACTTTTCGCATCACTAATTTTGATGAAGTTAGTACTGGTGAAAAGGTTTTGTATGGCCAGAAAGTCTTAGAAGTTATGTGTGCTGGTGGGCTATGTCTGGTTTTATTCTCCCACTGTACTGTCTCTCCCATAGAGCACTACTGCCCAGCGAGGGCTGCAAACAGGAGAAAGTCATTGGGTTTTCCTTCATCTAGCATCTGATCCATGGGCAAGGCCAGCAAGGGCCAGGCACTCACAGCCCAGGCAAGGAGGCTTCACATCCCAGTGAGGCTAATCTTTGAGTCCTACTATTTACCAGACTAACAAAAAACAAGCCATTACCAAGGTCCCTAACTTTCTATCCTCTTATCTTTCCAGCAATCTCGACACAGAAGAGCTCTGCGGTAAGTTCCTTTTGGGGCAAGAACATGATCTATGCCTGCAGCAGCCCTGTGTGAGTGAACATACCATGTGATATGATTTTTTTTTTCCCCTGTTTAATCTTTGTAGCTCAAACAGAAAATTATTTCAATTGAAAGAACTCCTGGGAAAATGCAGATGGCTTATAGTCTTTTCAGACTCTGTCATCCATTACATGCAGAAATTACTTTGAAGATATTTTTCCTAATCAATACTTTACATTCTCTGAGCTTCAAGATCTGTTCTGATATAGACAGATAACTTTTATCTTCTTTCAGTTTCATGTGAAATATTTTTTTTAGGTAGTTCATCACTTTCCAAGGTATGAGTGCTTTGGAAATTTTGAAAGAGATTGTCATATTAGAAACCCACTGGAGGAAAGTTCTCTACTTTTCTCCAACCTGAGCCAGTGAGAATAGCAGTTTGACAAGTTCTTCCATCCTTCGTCACAAAAACCTCCTGCAAGGCCTAGAATTTGGGCCAGTTACCCATTTCTGTTCCCTGTTCTGGGTTATGACTCATTTCTCCAAAACCCTGTTTGCTCTCAGCTGATCTTACAACACCTGATTTAAGAGTGCTGAAAACAATTCACAGAAAATTTCTGCAAGTCCTCTCACAAAATGTCAAATCCAGCGTATTTCTGAGGGAAAGATGTCAGCAAATGGTAGCCTGATAAATTTTCCAATGGTCAACAATGTTGAAAAACCTATAAAAGCTGAAAACCCTCTCAAGCTGAATGCCAGCTCATTTACTCACCCACAGAGCAACTCTACCCATGGCCAAGAACCTACTGAGAGGCATCATTAAGAAGAAATTTTTCACAATGAGGGTGGTGAGACACTGGAACAGGTTGCCCAGAGAAGCTGTGGATGCTCCATCCCTGGAGGTGTTCAAGGCCAGACTGGATGAGGCTTTGAGCAACCTGGGCTAGTGGAGGGTGTCCCTGCCCATGGCAGGGGGGTGGAACTTGATGATCTTTAAGGTCCCTTCCAACCCAAACCATTCTATGATTCTATTATCTCTATGGCTTATAAATATATGCAAGAGAGTCTGCTGAAGTGCATTGGGCTGTGAAGACTTCTGCTGGTTGAGAACCTAGACAAAATAATATAAACCTGGCAAAAGAAGACGGGGGGGTTGTTCCACATGGGATTTACTGCTGTTGGTGTAGCACTGGAGGCTTACAGATTTGCCCAGCACGTGACCCCACGAGCCACCTGAGGCTGGCCAGAGGGCTGAGGGGGTCTTAGCCCAGCGCTGGCTCTGTTTACTGTCTCTTCTGATTAAATATGGGCTGCTTCAGCTGCCTTTTAAATCTTTCATAGGTTGCCACTAGGGTGTTTCTCATCTGTGAATCTGGTAGTGGGTTTATTCTATTTTAAAGTAGTGATTATACAGCTCTTTCTGAGTTATCTCAGTTCTCTTCAGAAATGAAGCTTCACTTCCAGGATACTAATTCACAATATGTTTTCATTCTAAATCATTTAATTCAACCTCTCAGCAATGCCAGGTTATGTCACAGTGTTCCTGAAAGCTTATGCTTTCATAACTCGCCTGAGAAGCTCATGCTGATCTCTTAAAAACCTCAAGGTATTGCTATTCATCATGTCAGAAAGCTCCTATCTAGTCTTGTTCTTCCTGTCTGCCATTTAGATGTTGTTTTTCATGCTCTTCCAGGTGATCTGATGTCTAAATGCCTTGTCTAGCACAGTCTCTAGCTTTAACATAATTTTCTTTCTTCCTTCCTTCCTTTTTCATGCTTTTTCCTTCCTGTACCTCCCTCTGTTGTATTTCACCACTGATGAAATGGGAACTCGGGTCATGGCTTCCCAGAAGGTCTTCCTCCTGCTCTTGCTGTAATCCCTCTGATTGAGTTGTGCCCCCCCCGATTTTACATCAGCTCTTTCTGTTAAAATGTCCTTTGCTTTGAGCAGCTATGCAAGGACATCCTGCAACTTATGTTATTTCCATGAGTTTTGTTAAAAGTATATCACATTCATCTTATCTGTTGAAAATATAATCACAGTAGCTGGGACTAGAAGCTTATCTGGCCAACTCATCGTCTCTTAACTTCTCAGAGAAAAAAAAAAAAAACGGTCTCAGCTGAACTTGGCTCACAACAACCCCAACTTGATCTTATCTCCTCTAAGGGCTTTACCAGAATTATTCATGTTTGTATCAATATAATCAGATTTAGTATATACACATGAAAATTTAATTTCCTGCCAGTAACTGTAAAGCAGACTATTAAACTGAAAATCCAGTTTAGAAAAAGAATTAAGGTATTTTGGAAATAAGTCTGTTTCAGCTCTCAAAATTTTTAAATTGTTGTCAATTTGGCAAATCATTTATTGAAAGAAAATGTTTTGAAACACTGATTTTGGTATTTAAGTACTCCAGGAATGATTTTTGGGGGAATAATATAAAATTTAAGAATAAAATAATCCTTTTCATTGTAACTCTTGTTCATTTTATCTGTTTAGGTAGTTAATAATACCATAACTGAATTCAGACTTGATAACATTTATATTTAATGGAACATTTATTTTTCAGATCATGAATAATTGACACGAGTTTTCTTCTTCTTTTAGAATATTTTTCCCAGCACTTAGGAGAGTATGAAAATGTTCTATCTGTCTTGGAAGACTTAAATATAACCATACTGAAGGCAATGGACAAAACAAAGAAAGTAAGTAAAAATTGTGACATTTTCTTTACATTGTATATTTTGGTTGTTGAACACATATCCAGTGTTTTTCTGATCTAGATAAAGTTACTAGTTTGTATTGAAGTTCTTTCACATATGCATGTTTGTAGCATGTTTCCAGGAGGAAAAGGCTTGTCAAAATAGCTGAACCCCATTACTCTCCTGATTATAAAACCATCCTGTAGGCAGTGGCTGTGCATCCCAACTACTTAGTACCAAGATATAACTGACTAATGTAAGTCACTTGAATGTATTTCCAATAGTAACAACAGAAGACATAGAAATTTGGGTTAAGTGAAACATCCTGACCAGGAACAAGATTTCATTTCCATTTCAGACATTTTAAACAAAAGCAGCACTCACAGAGTCAACAAAGATGTGTTGGGGCTTGTTACCACCAGCGCAGCAATGAGGCATTCACCCCAGAGGGAGGAGATGTTTCTTACGAGTAGAAGCTCGGTTTCTCCGTCCGCCTGTCTAATGGGGGATGTAGCTGTGCTGCAGGACATGCTAGGCAGCTGATCCACTTGACACTCAATTAATTATGGTCATACCTGCTGCTTCATACCACATCCCAGCTAGTTTCCTGATGAAAAAATGAAACAAGACATTGGGTAATACGCTCCTTCTTCCTGGCTGAACAGTAAACTATTCTGTGCAAGGTGGGACACTTTCAAAAGGTGAGGGAAAGTACAAACCAGGGAAGTAAGTGAACTTAGATCCTCCAAACCCAACCCCAGACCCACACCACAAGGCTATTCACTGGAAGGTGAGCTGTCAGCAACAGGAATTTCAGCCAAAAGGATTCATCAAGATCGCAGGGGGGGAAAAAACCCTGATTTTTTTTAGTCAGTCAGTGGAGGGATCAACAGGGATGAAGATGTGCTTCTCTAGCGAAGCTGTTATCTTTGACATTCAGGTGTTTGCAGGAGTGCAGTACTCATACGTTTTATGTGAACTGCCAAAGTAAAAGCCTGAATGTGTAGCTATTTAGAGGTTGAGCCGGTAAGGTGAATGCCTCTCTGTTCATGCTGTGCACCTTCCACTCCTAATGAAGTGAATGTGTGCTGCCTCACTGCCTCATTGGGCTGGACACTGAAAAGCAACAGATTAGATTATTCTAAGTATGCATAATTTTTAAAAAATATGAGCCATGTGTATAGACTACTGCTAAAGGCTAGAACATGTCATCTGATAACTACTGGAAGTAAATAGAACACAGCATTTAAGAATTACTTCAGGAGCTGGATGAGGCTTTGAGCAACCTGGTCTAGTGGAGGGTGTCCCTGCCCATGGCAGGGTGGTTGGAACTCGATGATCTTTAAGGCCCTACCCAACCCAAACCATTCTATGAATCTATGATTCTGTAAGTTAATTACAGAGACAGAGTCCCAGTAGACTAATCAGAGTTGTAAGAAGTAAGCATTGGCCTGACTAGAAAATGGATAAGAAAATTTGGAATATTAAAAAGTGTTTCATTTGTCTGCTTGAAGAACCCATCTAAAAAACCCAAACCAATTTATTTGAATTTTATTTTCCTGACTGAAGAGTCAAGCTTAATGGGTTTTCTCTCTTGCAGAAATATCCCAATTGACTATTTGTTAGAAGTGGCAGAACTAGAGCAAAGCTAACACTGGAAAAAATACTTTTAATTTCAATTAGTAGACACAGTGTATGAACACAGTCAAACAAAAAATGTGTCCTTAAATATTCTAAAACAGAGCTTTCTACCAAGGATCTGACCAGCAACTATGGCTTTTTATGGAAATTAAATTCTCAATTCAAATTTGGGATTATTTGCAACAGGAACTCATTTCTCAGGAAACAGATAGGTTATGTGATCTGACTACCTGATAAATCAGTGCAAATAATAAAATTTCCATCTTTAGTAATCCAAACTTTATTGAAGTCTAAAATCAGGAATATACCTACCTAAAATTAGAGCTGAGGGTGCATCAAAATCTAGTTAGCATATTGAGATAGCATGGATAAATGATGTTCGTCACTAATGACACATACTAGATGTGATGTAGCTCCTAGCTCAAGTTGACTCCTCCTGGCAGTAGGAAATGAGTGGTCTGGTTATGAATGGCCATTGGCATGTATGCAAAGGCTTGGGTTTCCCCGCCTGGTACAGAAAAAAACTTAGTCATTGCTCTGCCATTGCAGCCACCAAGTCTCTTGAAAGTCACTGAAGAATGGGAGCATTTATTATTACCTTCCAAGCCAGCATCTAGTTGGAAAATTAATATATAGAAAAAACTCCCAGAATTTAAGACCTACACTTTGACAGCTGCAAAGACATGGTGTATCTACAGTGGCCAAGTCAGTTTCCAATGACCAGGACCAAATTTCCAAGGACCAAATTCTCCTATTAAAAACCAAAATAAAAACTTCTCAGATTGAACCTGAACTCCACTCTGCAGAGCATGGGGCTGATTATGGACCCAGTCCTCAGGGTTGCCATGAGCTTTCCATCCCCTCTGACTTTTTGTGGATTTGAGAAAGCTCAGCGCCTCTATCAGTCTCAGCTAAACTTTCCCAGAGTGTGTGCGACTTCGGGTAGGCAGCTCATTCCGTTTTAATTATTTGAGGGGAAAAGGAGCAACTTGGTACTTCATTCATTGTATTTATCCAGTTTAGAGTCAGATAAACCAATCACCACTCAGTCCTTTCTATAGAAAATCCCTGCTTTCCTAGCAATTAATGTTGCCTGTACTCAGTAGGCACTCTACAAGAGAGGCAGATGCAGAATTGGAGCCCTAGAAAAATTGTTCAGCTTCAGTTTCCAAGGAAACCTTGGAGAAGGAAGATGTGTCAGTCTTCAACGAAAAGCTGAACAGTGGATCAGCGTGTCTGAAAAATCTAAAAACCTGATCTATAAACCCTCCTTATTCCAGATATACACAGAATTAGAAACCAAAACCTCCTAAAATGTAGAGTTTAGTAGACTTTACTTTTTGGCATACATTAACCTAAGTTTGATAACACCAAAGTGTGTGGCATCATTTGATTCATACGTAGATTTAGTACACATGTTTGCTCCAAGTAGCTTTTGCACATGAAATAGATTTGACTCTTCATGTTGTTTTTTTAATTCACCCTCAGTTTTGAAAACCACATGCATTAATGAATAAATACCATGGGATTTTTTTACAAATATTCCCAAACTGTTCAGCCTTTAGTCAGAAAGCTCTCTCACCAAAAGAAACTGGAGTTTGGCTTGGCTATGGATTCCTGGATTTAAATCAAGATCAACCAAACCGTCTCCATCACTCCAAATTATTTCCATGTGTAGATATTTTTAACCCAACAGGTTAGCCGATAACTGACTCCTGCAAGATAATTGCAGCATAATTTCTCTGTATGTTCTTGCTCTCTGTGGTTTGAAAGGGTTGTCAGCACAGCAGCTTTCCTGAACTGAGCTTTACTCTGGTCTTCCACTCCTGTGCTATCAGAAAGTGAAAATATCAAGTCATCTGTGGGAGAAAGACTTTCCAGTGTGTTAGCATGTTCAAGAAACTTTGAAACCAGGCATTCTTTCATCGTTTTGGGGCCAGATCTCTCTGGCCTAACCAAACTAATAGCAGTTGGGAACATAGGAAGCTCTCAGTGGTGTAGGAGTGGTTCATGCTAAGTTGCTTGACAGGAAGGTGCTAAGCCAAAAATGCAGAAAAATAGAATTAGCAAGGAACATCCTTTAGCAGGGAAAAGACTGAATTGCATTTGCAAGCAATGTACTTTTGATACGAAAGACATCTCACCAGAGGGTGCTGGGAGATTTACAGCCCTTCTGTTTTGGTACTGGTCTCTTGTGTTTTATCCTTACACAAGGAAGGGAAACATATCTGAGGATTTTTAGAGGGACTTGTGGCATTTGATATTTGATAATTTCTCTCCTTAGGATGGAGAGTCTGCATGAGCTGCTTTTACGAGAGTGGCAAGGACAGATTAATCATTGGTGTCAGTTGTTTTTCTTGTACCTGCCAGGTTGGTATTTTCCTGATCAAAGTACAAGCTGGGATAGTTCTGTTTTATCTCATTTCTTCTTCATCTTATATACAAGAAACATTAAAAATTAAAGACTCGGCAAAATTTCACAAAGGCCTTGGAAAGATTTTTTTCTTTAAGCCTTTTTTGTTTTCTTTTATAGGAAAACACAGAAGCATATTTAATTAAAATATTTAATCTTGACATTTTTATTACCCAAATAAACATAACATTTTCAGCAAGCTGCATTTTTATTACATTCTGTAGCTTGCAGCACAGAAAATAAAATCTGTCACTGAGTAATGATACAGATAGATAAAAATAGACCAGGTTTTTTTAAGGTGCTTGACATCTTGGTTCTATTGACTTGTGAATACTGAAAATCAGAAACTTATAGACTAAAGAACATGTCTTTCTTAAGTTATCAAGCCATAAAATTGTTGCTATTTGTCAGCTATTCAGTAAGAACATGTTTTGCTCTATCATTTTTATTTCTGGTGTTGCTACAGTTTCTTGCAAATGCAACCTGCTGGTGGTGGTGAACTATTTTGTATTCAGTAAACTAGCAAAAGCTGATTTAGTCACCAAAAATGTGATTTTCATATGAAATGAAGTTGACAGTATAGGAGTATTGAGGGGTTTAAACAGGCATCTGGTGGTATTTTAGAGAACCTGGGGTATTCAAGGATGTCCAAGAAGATGTCTGCACAGGCCTGACAGCTAGCACACAGGACCTCAAAGAGACCCAGGGAAAGGTGGAGACACCCTTCTCGGGCAGTTTACTTGAATAGCTCTGAGGTCTCTGAAGGGCTTTTCCCAGAGGAACTGTCTTACAGAGGGAGAGCTGGTGATGGCTTACCCTGATCTGACAGCACCTTTTATCAGAAGGCAAAACACCCACATGAAGTTCACTTTTCTTCACCAGCTGCACTCCCCTCTCCTCCTGCCTTCTGCCTTCCCTTTTGCCAACAGCACAGGGTCATTTTCCAGCCAGGACTGATCCCCATGTGTCCCCACTGCCATCTCCACTGGCACCTGCACAGCAAAGGCTGGCAGCAGAGGCTGAGCATCCCCCTTTCTATGTTTTTGCAAGCAACATGTAAAAAGCAGTTAGGTTTTTTTTGCCTCCAGCTGCTTGGAATGCTGTTCCAGAACTTCATCTCTCTATTGCATAAGAATTATCTTTAATCTCCATCCTAAACTTTATCAAGTTAAAATTTTGGTGGGAGATTGTCAACCAATCATTTTTGAGTAATCAGAACTCCACAAAGGGACAAAAAAGTAGTGACATCAAAATATCAGAGTAATTAATGAAATTGTTACTAAGCTGCAGCTGCACTAGGCTTTCAAGAACTGTTCCTATTTGCAGACATACTAGTTTCTCATGGTTTATTTTTCTAGCTAAATTAAAACTGATTAAACACAGTCTGTGGATTCCTAAAAAGAACCCTCTTGAAGTTTTTTTCTGTTGACCATGGATAACTTGACCTAAATTCCATGGGTTGTTTTTTGTATCATTCCCTAATTTTTGATGAGACAGAGTTGACAGTGGTTAGAATTGGAGTCTGGATCATTTTTGCATAAATCCGTGTACTAGACTGTTCATCAGCTCTCTGCTGTAAACTCATCTGAAGAGAGGAATACTGGCGACAGTGCTAAATATACCACCAGTTGCACCCTGCTACAAGGCAGAGAGAACCCTATGACTAAACAGCTAATGTCTAGGGACATTATTAAATTAAATTTGGGAATTTCATTGCATAGGATTTTCTGCCTTTAAAATTTATTTAAGATGGAGGCTATTAGTGCAAGTCAAGTTAAACACATAAATTCAAAAAGCTGCAAGTGATGAATTCTGAGCAGTCATGCAAGGATATTGCAGAGATTAACCCCTTTCCTCTCCTCCGAGCTCCTAATCAGAGCAATGAAAAACTCTTGGGACCTTCTTTCATCTTTTTTGTGGCAGTCTTATAGCTACTGGGTCAGAAAGAGACAATGCTCAATTTTTGCTGGTAGCAGGTAAGATGTGTTAAATATTCAGAACTTTAAAAAAAAGAAACATAACCTTCATTAAGTTAATATCCATAACTTTAAACATAAAAGTGCACAGAAGAAAAAGCTAGCCACTCTCTATCAAAACCACCAACAGCTTTGATGCTTTCCTTGTATTCTTACAACCTTCCCCCAGGAGCAATGGCATTACACATATATATCCCTGCTACCCGCTGATGTAAACTCCAGCCAAAACACAGCTACATGGTACACTTCATAGCAGTTAAATAGGAGTTATTTTTTATCCATGCATGAATTCTTCTGCACTGCTCTGATGAATGCTATTACAAATGTGGATCGATATTCCCCTAGAATCACCCATGGCTGCTCATTTTATTTCGTTGTTCTTATGTCAGCATTGCAAGTGGTTAGTAGAGACTGTCACTGCTCCAGTTCTCTAGGCAGAATTTAAACATGTAATTAATTCCAAATTTAATACTTCTATAAACTTATAAAGTTTGTGCTGCATTCTAAAGTTGAAGTTTAATCTATTTAATAGTTTGGCATGTTATGCCTTTGCTCACTCTTACAATGAGGATGCTGTAAGGGTTGCATTTGTGTGAAGTCAGCACAGTGAACACCCCTAGATCTGGCTTCTGTTGAAATAATTATTTTATTTAATTATTAGTTGTTCAGACTCTGCTCTGATTCTGTCCTACAGTCTGAAGAATTAGATCATAGTGATTGAAATGAAAAAGACTTGAATTATTTTTCATATTAGTACAGTAATTCAGACTAATTTTATATCCTCAATTTAAAGATGTAACCCAGGGCATCGTCCCACCAATGCAGGACCTAAACACACAAGGCAGGAGATATTTCATGGTCAAGGGAAATTTAAATAGATTATTCCTTATTGTGTTTTACTCAATGCTAACTACTTTTCAGTTGCCTTGGGGGTGTTTTCTGTAAGGATAAGCATAAATAATTTTTATGAAATTATTTTTATATGACATGTAAAATAGGAAACAGAAAATTGCAAACTAATGTAACAGTAATAAATAACTATTATAAGTAGTGTTACAAATAAAAATAACGTACAAATAAGTTATAAAGTGTTATGTAACATACACTACTATATAACAAAATAGCAATATATGAACGAGAGGCCAAAGCGACTAGGTTTGCTCAGCCTGGAGAAGAGGCTGAGGGAAGATGTAGTGTTACCACCTAAAGAAAAGTTCTAGAGAAGACAAAACAACATTGTGTTTTTCAGGGGCGCATAGCAAAAGCACAAGAGACAACAGCTACAGCTTGCAGAAGGGAAGACTAGAGATACAGAAAATGCTTTGCACAGAGAAGATTTTGCAACACTGGACCAGAGAGATGGTATAATCTCCATCCTTGGAGATGTTCCAGACTCAGCTGGATACATCCCCAAGCATCCTGAACTAGCTTTGAAGTTGGCCCTGCTCTGAACAGGGGGTGGGAGTAGGTGACAGCCAGATGTCCTCTCCTACTAAGTTTGTGGGGCTCTTGCCTAAGCTCCCACCCCTTCTGAGAGATCTCAGAGTTATTTTTTGTCCCAACCAACTTTAGTTTGTGTGCCCCAAGTAAATGAACACAAGTATCTCCCTCCTTCTCTGTCCTAAGGAGCTGCTCTCCTGATGAGTGGATTTAGCATGGTCTCAGGTCACCCGAGGGGAGAGGAAGGGGGCTGGCACCAGGGCTTGAGAGGATCAAGGGAGTTGCTGACCCTGTGGTAGCCCTGAGATGTGGACTCCCTTAGGAGACACCTAAACCCTGCCTCCTCTACCTTTATAAAAGGAGAACTTCTGCATCTTTTAAGATAGCCATAAGCCAGTTTTAAAGGCCATGGTGACCTTTTCCACAGGGAAAACACTGATTATGTGTATTTTTAGTTGCATTAATAGAAACTCAAATCTTAGCTGCTTACAAAGGTCACAGTTGTTTCTTGATGAAGAAGATGTGGAAAATTACCCTCATCCACTCACAATCAGTAAAACTAACAAGCAGAATGATGCATTAACACAGACTTATTTCATCTGGACTGCCCAAACTGCTGTGCAGTATAATGTAGATGCTAATGAACAGCTAATGAAATTCAAGGAACAGGCCATTTTTCTAGTTCACATACAGACGGCATCAGTGAGTCCTGTTATTAACTGGTGGTGCAGTATGCTGACAATAGAAATGCTGGGCATGCCAGTTAAGCTGATTCTACCAAAATATGTACTTAATAAATTGATACAATTTTTTTTAAATTTAGAATTAACATTTTCTTTCCTCTAGTGAAATCTTGTACCAGTGTGCCTTTAGTAAAATGCAAATGAAGGCACTTTTCTGTAGGCTGTGGAGCAGTGAAACAATAACAAAGCAGGGCTGGTAATTCCTCATTGCCAAGAACCGGAGCTGAGTTTTATGTTGAATTGTAACAGACAATCTTCTTCCCCTCCATGTCTTAAGTTATAATGATGATGACAACTTATGCATGCGGAATACTTTCTTTCATAATCTTCAAAGAACTTTAGAAGGGCAGCTAGGAATAG
>NW_010100480.1:29482-32849 GCF_000699245.1 Pterocles gutturalis | reverse complement strand
CTAACATTGCTGCGAGCTCAGAATTGCTGGCCCCAGAACCATTATTTAAAGAAAAATATTGAGTAGCCATTTGCCCAGCTGGGTGCATTGAGCAAGTTAAGTAGTTCCACACAGAAGAGTCGTAAACACCAAGATTTAGGCATATTAATGATTCTATATATGCATAAGGAAAGAGTCTTTGATAATTCTAGACTCCCACAGATGATGTTAGCATCCTGAGTGCCTAGCCCATCTTTACAAAAAAGCTCTGTGTACCTGATAAGGTAACTCTAAGCCTTATTTAAAGATCACAAGGACCTTTCCCATGGTGAAGCCTTTAAATATAGAACTTATGGGTCAACAGAACAGGAAGAAAAAAGACTAAATTATGGTGCAATGCACAAACCTGGAGTAGTTCTGATGAAAAAAAACTTTAGTAACTTTCAGATGCAGGAAGGCATTTCTGAAAGAGTCAAAAAGCAGCCAGCCTCAGACAGGAGCATGTATTACACAGCTAATGCTTACATGATCCCCCCACCAGCGAGGGCCCACCTGAACAGCTGCAAAATGAAACAATATTGGCGTACATTTTAAGCTGTAATTCAGCATGCCAGTATCAGATTTACCATGACTATGAGCAGGAAGCTATATGGAGGTATCTGATGCATTTACTTTTTGGATGCCCAGATTTTTAAAACACTTTGATTATCTTCATCTTGTGAGATTGGTTTGGTATTCAAAAACGTATAAGAAATGGTCAGTTCTGTCATGTTTTGTTCACTTATTTACAAAAGCACTAGCAAAAGCTGAAAAATTAAAACATACCCTAGCTTTCTACTGCAGGGTTTTATTTAGCTGCCCATGCTACACCTGCATGTGTTGTTCTAAGATGCCACAGAGAATCAGAATTTTTGGAAATTAAATTATCTCTGTCAGGTGCACCAAAGTTTCAAATCAGTTACAGTGGAGACAATTTAGAAGAAGAAAATAAAAATCAGCTCTCCTATTGCATAATAAGATTTAGTAATCATAAAGATTGCCATCAATGTTATTTATAGAACTGGTGTGTCAGGTATTCGCTCAAAAGGTAGGCAAACCATTTCCCATGAGTATCTATTCTAAAAATGTATAAATAGAAAATATTTGTTAGAGAGTGGCTCACACCTGATTAATCTGAAATAAATATAGAAGGCCATGAAGCTCCTGGCTACCTAAGTAACTTCTGATAATTCACAGGAGGTTAAACAGCTGAGATTTCTGTAGCAGAAGTCTTCCAACAAGAACTAATTTAATAACATATATTGTGAATAGACTGCTCTAATCTGAGAGCAAAATGCTTTTAAAGCTATTATCATCTTTTATTTTGCATTTAAATTTCAAAACATCCTGCATTTGTGTTCTGATTGCAAGGATGTGTATGCAAAAATTCTAAGTCAAGCCAGGCATTTCAAAAGTAAAAATGAAAGTCAAAAAGACATTTCAGCTCTAATTCACATTGGGAAGAACAGGGAAGAGCTTAAAAATACCCATATGCATTGCCAAAAATACCCAAATGGGTTCTTGGCTAGGGTAGGAGGCAACACCATTCAAATGATGTTTTCTTTAAAGCTTGGGGATAACAGACCATCACCTATCTTCACATGTGGTGACTAGAGAAATCTTTCATTCAATGTGCCTCATATTTTATGAAACCATTTTAGATGGAATAGTACCCAAAGGGTTTCAAGATCAGCTGAGTGGGTTTTCTGCACATATAAGCAGATTTAGGGCTTATGAAAAATGGATACCAGCGTACTTTCATCAGAGCAGGAGCCAACAAATTCATTCAGAGTTTAAGAGATGGAATTCCATTTTCCTTCTCTGCTCCTGATGGCAGCTTTACGCTGTAAGCAGAGGCTCTAGGGGTCCGCTCTGTCCTCTCCATTACATTTATTAATGAGAAAACAACAAAGAGGGTGTTTATATTATTGTATAGCTGACCCCCCCTCACACAGCATTATCTGCATGTCACTGCAGAACTGGGTTTTGCAGATCTGGGCTTGCCAGAAACATTAAAGTTAACTTCATCCATGGAAATATAATTCATTGGGCCAGGGATAGAGCGGGCATAAGAATTTACTTCTGAAATTTTGTACACAAAATAGGCATAAATATTTTTGCACACATAAAATGTATTGGAAATGTTGTTACACAATGAACCACTACAGACTGCTAAATATAGCTCCAAACTTTTATAATAACCAAGCTCCAACTCAACAAACATTTAGATACATTTCATGTATTTTTGAAATATATAGATATATGGTTTCAAAAATAACTAAACGAATTAAAGGAACAAAAATCTGTCAAAGACGGTTAAATTCAGAAGGCAATCTCTCTGGCACAGGCAGTCCTTCAGCCAAACAGCTGCTGGAGTTTTCCATGGCAGTATCGCTAAGCACATGCCCTGTTCAAAGACTATTCGCATAACTACTGTCAGAGACAGGCTAGTGGGCTAGATAAACAGCTTTTCACAAGAGTGGATCTGAATAAAAACTATAAATTAACTTCTGCAGTTGTCAGTCATATTTTGGCTTTTCCATACTTAAGAAGTAATGGGTACTGCCATCAACTGGAGTTAAGAAATGAAAAGAAAAGGGGTTTTCTGAGTAGAAACTATGGTGTGCCGCTGTGTACCTGGTCCTCTCTCAGCTTGCGTGGGATCAGTATCTATACCTGGAAATTCAAAGGTCTTTTTGTCCAGAAACATAAAGGTTGTTTAGGTGGTTTGCAGTTATAAGCACAAACATCCAAGTTGCTTCCTTTCTGAATTATATTTCTAACCTAGTAGGTAAATCCTTACCTTTTTTTTTTTTTTTTGTGTACTTTTTAGGACTATCAGGAAGCTTCTAATTTGGAGCAGTTTGTGACTCGCTTTCTTTTGAAGGAAACACTGAACCAGCTTCAGTCCCTGCAGAGCAGCCTGGAGTGTGCCATGGAAACCACGGAGGAGCAGACTCGGCAGGAGAGGTGAGCAAACCTTCTGCACAGCTGCGGTGAAGGGGGTGAGGAGTGGGGTCACCATGAACCTCCAGGATCACTTTACATTTCACCCAGCAACCTGATGTAGGGAATATCAGGAGAAATAAAGATACACTTCTTATTCCATATAGGAATTCATTAATAGGAGTTTTCCCCAAATTGAACACAAGCAGGCTCCAATCTGATCCCATGGTGGGTTGTGTATAGGAGGACCATTTTGTAACATCCTAGTCTTTGCTCCTTTGACTTCTTTTTAAATCCACTGACTATTTAATATCAAATGCAGAAACCAGACCGCTGCAATATGAAGAGCTCTGAAACTACTAAGACCATTGACTGTCTCCTTGTTTGCTTCTTCCAGCTTTAA
>NW_010100480.1:8148-29451 GCF_000699245.1 Pterocles gutturalis | reverse complement strand
TACCTGCTTGCACGATGATCCCAATGTTAAGAGGAGAAATAGCCAGGCTCTTGCTTGTTACAGCTTCTTCCTAAAACATAAGGCCACAGTATTGATTAACATCTAAGTCTATAAACTCTCAATCACCAGAGTATCCCACATCCATCCAAGGGGTTTAGCTGGATTTAATACCTTGACCTCACAGATAAGGGTTTGTAGGATGAAGGATAAAAACATTTTTGAAAAGGTACTTGGCTTTATGGATTTGTTTTCTTCAGGACACTACTGTTAAAGATGATAGGGAAAGCAAAATACAAGCTGTTGTGTTTCATGGACAAAGAAGATCTCAGCACTTCAAGTGTTTTAAAATGCATTGCTTTTTCATTCTTTCTTTTGGAAATGTCATTTTCTTGTTTGCTTTGCTGTTGGTTTTGAGATCTCTGAAGTACATGAATAATAGACTGCGGTTGTGTGCTAGCAGCTTGACCACAGGAATCAAGCAGGTTTTGAAAGGGTGCGCCAAGTATGCACAGTTATTTGTACCCCTCCATTCATGCATACCTCTTTCCAGGTTCCACATACAACTGATGGGAGAGAAAGAAGTCTTGAATGGCCAGTTCAAAGGTGGAGCCCAACTTAGGTGCTTTTACATCCTCTGAAGTAATCATTGACTTCTTCCCTGACTTGCCTTTTAGGACAGCCTCTCTAGAAATATGGTCTAGAAGAACCATCTGGGTAACTCAAACTCTTCACTTGGGTGTGTATTGGGTGACGTGAACATCCCTTTTGCTGCCAGCTTTCTTGTCTGCATTGACTGTCTGGTAGGGCATTGTGGAGACCTCTCTCTCCAGTTTTATCATTTGGTTTATAGCAAAGAAAATGAGAAAGAGGTGTGACACTGTTAAGCCAAATACCATCTTCCCCATTTTCTGAGGCAGCAATGTAAAAGCCAGGCAAACTCAGCACTGTAACTACAGCTACTCTGGAGAAGATGAGTTAGTTCTTAGTGCAGATACCCCAGTCCCTATGAAAAATCATCTTCAATTATATTTAACTTAGGGGCAAACTCTCTGAATCAAAATCCCATTAAGACACTCCTGAACTAATTTAAGAGTGTTCACAGTGGGGAAGTGCCATAATTTGGCTTACTGTGAAGGGATTTTTTGCTGCAGAAGATACTATCCTAAAATGTCTCCTTAACATAGTGTGTGTGCTTCTGGTAAGCCTTCATTCTGTGCTTCAGGAGACCAGAGAGCTTTCCAAAGCAGTGACCCGGGAATTATTTACTGAACTGTTTAGATTACTGTCTAATATTCTTTGCAACCACTAATCCAACTAACTGTTCAAAACTAACCCTAGTCCTGGTCCTTCATTGCTCTCCAGCTAGATGATGAAGAAGAACCACGTAGAGACATCCTTCAGCCCCCACACAAACTCTCAACCTTCAATGACTCTATGTCATCGCAGTACAAACATAAGTCATTTCTGTATCTGCTGTATTTAAATACTGGTCCCAGAAATGTGTCTGTCCTCCATCTAATATTTTTCCTTCCTTATTAACAGATACATGTTGCTATTTGTCTTTTCAAACTTTAAGCTGAAGCGGTCAATGTTTAAAGTTCATATCTCACTTTTAGCTGTTCTCGTGACCCCAGTTCCTCTGCAGAGATGCTATGAAATTCCCATGAAATAAGAAACAGTGTGAATGGTTCCTTAGGTCAAGTCAGAACTACATTAAGGACAACAGTGACCTCGAGGTTTCTCTCCCTAAAAGATAGGTTTACGCCAGCTTAACCATCCTCTTCTTTTTTTTTTTTTTTTTAATTTCTCTAATGACTAGCAACCTAAACACAACTAATTAGTAACAGTGAAAATCTGAAGAAATTCCAGATTTTTCCTTTTTTCATTCAAAAGGGAAGATACTAACACATTTTTTGAGAACAGCGAGAGGAAAGCTCTCCCACAGGTGTTACCCTATGAAGTCTCCTGTGTTTCTGTGCAGACAAGATCCAACAAAAGCAGAAGTGCTCTCAATTCAATGGCCAGGAAAACGTTCAGCTCGAAGGCTTCAGAGGAACAACATCCTCTTGCCGAATAGCCCTCATTTTAGCACAGGTATGGTATTTCACATTTTAAAGATATTTAAAACATGTGCATACACAAACATGTACAGAAAAATATACATGTATCTTCCTCTCAAAAATTTAAGTTAGACATGGTAAGTAACTCAGATACCTTACTGACAGAAGTCAGTCTTCAATTTAATATAGATAGTATTAGCTCAAACTGTAAGGAAAGTGAATATGTACCCATAGATCTGAACTGATAAAAGGTAAATACATAATTGCGGGCCAAACTGTGATGTCGTTTTGGAATTATGAATTGATTCAATATTTCTTAGCATACATAATTGCGGGCCAAACTGTGATGTCATTTTGGAATTGTGAATTGATTCAATATTTCTTAGTTAATATTTTCAGCCTGCAGATAAGAATGAAAAAGTGAAGGCTGTAAGTTACACAGAACCAAATTCTCTGTTGTCCCAGCTGAGGGAAACAAACAAGAAACAGAAAGAGAAAATACAAAACCTGAAAGAAAAAAGATATTTCATTTAAGATGATACAAAACAATCTGAAACATCATTTCTTCTTTGGAAAATGTGAGAGGGTGCTTTGGTAAACGGGGTTCTTTGGAAGCAGTGACACTGAGCATGCGGCTGCAATGAAGGCACCTCCAGGCTTAGGGAAGTCTCTCAGAATCAAAGCACAAAGATGACTGAAAGGCCAAAGTACGTGATGGGTCAAGCCCGCTACTTGACCAGTCACACAGATCTCACTGCTTGCAGCCGCTTGCTTACCTCTTCCTTTTTAACCGTCTTTTGACCAGATGCACAGGAACACTGTAGGTGTGTATATGCCTTTGTACTTGTTCAGGTAAAGCCTCCTCTATGTATAACACCTTTGGTATGTCCCCAGCATTGAGATTTCTTTCTTTGGTTAAAAACAGCCCAAGGGCCACAAGAACTCTTGGCTGGAAAATGAGCAGGTTAATGAATGCACATATGACGAGCATGTGTTGAAAAATCTTCAGTTTCTGATAAACAACCTTTCTCTGTCATTAGAGCAATCACTTATGTACACATTCACACTATGAGTGATGCCAGAACTGCTCTCACTATGCATATATCTGTTTCCTTGAGTGTTATCCTTTCCATCTGATAGACAATTTTCTTGAGACTTTAGCAAAGCCAAATTTTCAAGAGACTTTAAAGAGGCTTGGAGATGCTTGTGCCTTTGTACAATGTTTTCTAGCTTCACTTCTGCTATATGACATCAAATCATTATACAGTCATGAGTATGACTGCAGTAGAGATGGAGAGCCAGGGAGTCTTGTGAAAGGGGCATGTCCTATCCATATAAAGATGCAAGACATAATGTCTTCAGTCTTCCCTCTGCTGCTGAATTCCATGACTTGGGAGAAAAATAAACACAGGAAAGTTATTATGATGAACTAGTGTAGGAAGAATCAATTATAATAATCATATTGACGCAATTCATCAAGCACCTAGGAACACTGTTTGGGTGGAAGGGTAAAGAAGGATCATTGGCTGCAAGGGACATCCAGTTAACATTATTCAATCAGCTGTAGAGTCCATGGCAAGATTATATCCACAATTAGTGGATGAACACGTGAAAAACCCTAAGACAGCATATTGCAGATAAGCTGAAAACCCCTCAGAGCTTAAATACAAAAACAACTGTTGCAGCTAAATGAACCTTTTCTGAATAAAGAGAAAGCCCCTGATTCCCAATGCGTACAAGACATTCTATGATTATGTTAGGAGGCTCCTTCAAAAATCCCTCAACATCAGGATTCCTCAACGTGCCATGACAGAAACCTCGGTCATTTAGCTGCACATGTACACCCAATTAATTCTTTTCTGCTGTTCATAAGAATGTGTTTTTTTATTGGGAAGGAACATATATACTCTTAACCTTTGAATTATCCTGGAATCCTGCTGGAAGCACCATATCAGGATCCTGAGGACACCAACAGGCTGACCACAGCAATGTCCTTGCAGTTGGGGCCCTGCAGCAGGTCTGTTATCTTTCTGCAGAAGGAAGAAAAATCCTGACACCTAACATGTATTGGCAATGCCCCAAAGTTGATTTTGCATTCTGAGCAGAAGGTGTTCAGGTTATGAGCTGCTTCCATCTGCAGAGGAGGGCATTCTTTTCTTCAAGTACCAGCACAATTTCAAAAGTACTGGCATTAATCTAAAATGTAGTAGATTTAGATATCTGTTTTGGATATCTATTGTATCTTCAAAAGAAAGAAAAATAATTCATATACTCAAAATCATGTTTTCCTTCAGTTACACCAAAATGAACATTGAACTAGTTACGGCACAATCTTTGAGAAGCAAAATAAATTGCAATCTAAGCTGAACATTTTTTATAAAATAAATGAATGCACTATGTTCCTCCAGCATTTAATAACCTATTATAAATGTTCTTTACTTATATTTTCCAAAGGTTGGATTGAGGAAGACAGCCAGTGGATGACCCAGATAAACAGACTCCAAAAGCTGATTGACAGGCTGGAAAAGAAGGTGTGTGTTTCTTTTCACCTGTTTGTTCTCTCATTTTCAGTAAAGCAATCCTTAAACCACAAATGCTTTCAATGTCCCAGTCACAGTCTTTCCACTCAAGAATGACTGAAACTTCAACATCACCTAAATGAGCTAACACTCATTAAATGCCTACATTTTCCTTCCACCTTCTTCTTTCCTATTTCATGGGAAAATGACATGGTTTTCTCACATTCCCCTTTCCCCTTCCCATCACCATATATCCAACTTTTCACAAAGATCTGAAAATTCACATTACTCTATGACTGGAGGATGTTATTGTATGTAGTTATCCTTGTTTTGGCAAGATGGGACAAGCCTCTCTTTTTAGAATCTGATCTTTTTCTCTTCCTCTCCAAACTTTCCCACTAAAACTTGACAGCAAGTTTTGTTTCTTCCTTCCCCATCAGAGAATACTAATTTATAAAGATTAAAACACTTTTCTAGTAAGTACAGTTCAACCAAAAGCTGGTGCAAATCCCACCATCCCTCCTGGGAGCCGTGGGAGCCGCCCCAGCTCTGGGGCTGCACCAGCCCCCCAAGCCCTGAGACCGCCTGCAGTTCCCACGCCAAAGCAGAACCCTCCGGGAGTCTGACAATTGTCTCGTCTGATCCAATGATATCAAGGCTTCCCAGGGCTAGCAAAAACCTGAGTAACATCTGTCTGTACAGAAAATGCCTATAAATGCCTATTTCTTTTTTTTTTTTTTCAATCAGATTGATTTCTACCCTAGGTTTTAAAAGTTGTTTTATGTCTGTATGTGATTACTCTTTTTTTTTTTTTTTTTTTGAGAAGAGCAGACAAAAATGCAAGGTATAAATGCCTGTGTTGTTCTCTACATAAGGTGTCCCTACTGAAGGACAGACAGACAATTTCAGACAGGAGCTAAGGGTGTGGCTGAATTCAGTGGATTTTGGGTCCCAGGGGATTTCTTCCTCCTGATCCACTAGAGGCAAGGTTTTAGGTGGAAGTGCTCTCAGACCCCAGAGCTGCTCCAGTCCCAGCATGGCAGATGCTGCTCCTCCCTGCAGGTCAGTGCTCACCAGTGAGGCTGTGCATGTACTCCAAAGATACTGGTCCACACACAGCAGCACGGTGCCTTCACCAGCACCCACAGACAGGCAGCACTCACAGAAACATGAACACGAAACAGCCTGACCCTGTTCCTTCTTTCCAGCTGATCAGATTGACATTCCCCCGTGAATGTTATAATGGGCTTTAAGTCCATCTAGTATTTGGGTCTGGACCCATGCCCCTTAGCCAGGCACTGGCTTGGACTTTGGGTACAGGCAGACAAGTGTCTCCCCCTACTCACCTGCCGGTCCAACTTTTTAAACACCTGGAAAATACTTAAGTAAGGGATTTAACATGAAGACAGAATAAACGGTGGTGATCTGGCACAGAGCTCAGCAAGACAAGCATACTGACCTTTCTGTGCCATTGCTCCCTCCCAAATGAACAAACTAGCCCTAATCACTTTTCCTCTTTGGTCCCAGTTTGGGACCAAGATTTGGTATTTTTGTTATCTCAGCCCTGTTACCGAATAGCTGCATTACTGATACCGTCATCCCCGGCACTGCCAGCCTTGCAAGACTCTGCTCCACAAAAGGAGCCCAGGACTCCCTCCAGATGTCCCTGAGGCCTGACAGTCTCTCCCATCGCATCTCCTTAACCAGCTGTGAAATTCAGCCATTCCTTGTGGCATTGCCTGTAACTTCTGGCAGCTTCTCACTCTGTTCCTCGCCATGCTCAGCAGCTCCTCGTGGTCTCCTCAGGCCAGGGCATCCTCTGCCTGCACACAACAGCTTCCTCCCAGAGGTCATTTCTGCATGAGAAAAGAAATTATATAGCAGTTGCCACATTAATGACATTTTAGTAGCAACTTGATTTTTTCTGAATAGGTAGAAATTGGATTTTGAAATGTCAAAGTCCGTCATGAAATGTAACTCTCGCTTTTGGTCCAGCTTTACTCCCAGCTCTGCTTTGGAAGCAGCAGCTCACTGTCCTGCCACTGGGACCTCCCAACACCAACTCATGCCAAAAAGGAGTTTAAGGAAATTTAAAAATTAAAAGAATGTTACTGAAAAAAGAAACATGGCATACAGCAATAATGCAATGCAAACACTACAGAAAGCAGACAATGATTTTGTGGTAACTAAAATTAAAACAAGGACATTCTAAAATGATCATATTTGTTACAGATAAATGACAAAGAACCTCAGCTTGAAAAGGAGCTCAGTGCCAAAGTGAAAGAGTGGCAGGGCACAGACCTTCCATATTTATCTCCTTATCAATATAAAACTTGATTAATAAAACATAGCAATTAGATAAACCTAATTTTGACAAAGACAGCCTATATCCACCTTTGCCTAACTTTGCATCTGCTTGACTTTTTATCTCATGACCAGGTCTAACTGTAAGAGGTGAGAAGTTCACCATTTCTGCAACTTCTCCAGGATTACCTTCTTCGATTGTTCTTGTCTTGGCACTTCTTTCTGGCTTTTGTGAACTAAAAAACCCAATTTTCTAGGCATGCAGCTTAGAAATCATAAAACTTCTGGTCCTATAAAGTATCCTAAGGCATATTAAAAAGACTATGAGAATTCCTTTGCATTAACGACATCCCCTCTGGTCCTCATTTTATTCCATCTTACACTTCATTATAGCAGGAGGAGCTCCCTGTGATCCATGTTTAAACAGCACCTAGCAAAACAGTGTCTGGGTCACAACTGGGACAGGCATGTATTGCAAAAAGGATGTTGGTGCCTCTTAGCAGTAGGAGACTGTGAGCCCATCTACTCTTCTCCAAAGCAAAGTCAAGAAAAGGCAAAGTCAAAAAAAAGCACAGCTCATAGCTTGAATGACCATTGACTTCAGATTGAAATGAATTAAACAGAAAAACCAAGTGGCTGGTCACTACTTCTCGCCTGAGATGAGGCAGTTACATATGCCATCTCTCTGCAGTACCTTAATCATTTTTAGCCCAGATGATGTTCCAGGTTAACCCACCACATCCAGCCAAGTGTTACATTTTTGCTGCCTTTCAGCGGCTACTGAAGCTCTTCTTTTTGACTTTGCTCTGAAACAGATTGGAAGGATCACACAATCACACTAAGAGGAAGTTTCAGAAGCTCCCTCTTCTCATCTGAGCTGGGGCAGGACCGAGGAGGTGTTGTACAGCCCCGGTTCTGAGATGCAGTCTTGGTCAGTTTTCATTTCCGAGCTGCATGATAACTTTCTGGCAGGAGATCTCCTCTCCACATTGGACTACTTGACTCATGCTCAGCGTCGAGTCAGCGGATGTCCAAGCGCTCTTTCTGCACAGACAAGGACTGTGCGCCAGCGTGCTCCAAGGTCACAGCAAGCTGTCTGTGTGGACTTAGCTCATCTGTGTAGTCATGCCCTGTCTGACAACATAACATTACTGAAGAACTGCTATAGATTAACTGCTTGAGGGGGTCAGCAAGTTATCCAACAGTGATTCCTACTGGAAAAATACCTGGTGAACGACTGATTTAGTGTTGTCTAACTCTTCAGCTGTCTTCTGGCAAAGGTGAAATGAACCATGAATCATTCTCATAAGTCCTCTTTTTTTTTTCTTGGGTTCTAAAGTGATACATACTGGGAAAAGCAGATTTTTTTTTTCTTGATACCTTAAGAGAAAGCTTGCAGTACAAATTGAGTCATGCATGCCCTTCCTCACTTCTTCCATACATTTCCCTAGAAAAAAATTGCACTGAAAATATAGACCAATATGCATTTTCTCTCAGGGTTTTTATCTGAAGTGTCTGCACTGAAAAATGAGCTATTAAAGCTGCGTAGGTTTTTTCTCCCCCACACACACACTTCATGCCTTTCTGTGCACGTTGTGCAGGAGAGGTGCAGCGGCACAGCAGGCAACGTGTGACTCCTACTTCACCCCTGCCAGGCTCTGCCACCTGCTGCTGGTGGAGGTCCCCTGTTCATTTCAATTCTACCTGCACACCTCTCGTTGATTTTTCAGCCAGCAGTATTTGAGCTGGTGAAATGCCTGCTACCTGAGGTTTAGTCAATCCTTACCCAGCTGGAAGCAGAAGAAATTTTTTTATCTTTGTTACACAAGAACTGTGTGCAATGAAAAGCGAAGCACCACCAAGAGTGCATTTTGCTACAGATGCTTATTGCAAATTGGTCTGCTTGTTTTTTCAGGCATATGGATATTTTTCAGAATATCCATATGGCACTGGATTAGAGGGCACTGCATGTGCCTAGCATGTAAGCCAAAATTTTGTGTGCGCTGTTAGATGGTGTGTGCATGAATCACTGCCTCATGAAGTGCGCAGCCAGTCTGTGTGTTCTGCAAGCATACTGCTGCCTCACAGATGCATCTGGTTGCTGCTGCCCAGTCTGTCCTCGGGAGCAAGTACAGCCATTCAGAAACCTGACTTGGAGCACCGTGCTCATCTCTTTCAATGCTAGAAAACAGTTCCTTGCAACTATACCCCTCCCTTGCTCATCTCCATAGTCCACGTGACAATTTGAGAAGGCATTTGTCTCTTCTGAATTAAGTCCAATGTACATTTGTGAGCAAGCAGATTTGTTTCAAATGAGAAAATTACCTGCTCTGCATTATAAATAAAACTTTACAGAATAGCCCGGACTGGAGTTAACCACTGAAATGTGCAAGATTCTGCAAACAATCCTTGTGTTTGACTTACAGCTAATAAAGAAGGGATTTAATTATAACTTCTGGAGATATAACAGAATCTAACTACTATTGGAATAGTTTGTTAAAAAGGCAAGAGCAGAATACACCCGTACTATTGCCTCTTATATTTCTGTTTTCTTTTCAACTGCCTGAAAGGACCTAAAGCTTGAGCCATTTGAAGAGGAAGTTTTGGAAGAAAATGCAAAATCTGTAAGTGCTTTTCAAGATAATGACCTTTGACTTTTTTTTCCAGGTAGCAAGACAACAACCTCATCTGATTTCTTTTGTTAAAAAGTAATAAATTAAAAAATCGCCATCCTCACTTTTCCCAGTGGTAAGAATCCACTTGAGTCAGCAGAATACATTGTGCAAGATGCAACACAAAAAAAAAATTGGAATATGGAGGGAAAATGTTTATATTAATAAATTTTTGCATTGTTTTCAAAGGGTACAGTGAGCCAAAACCTCAAGTCACATAGGAGGAAAAGGTGTAATAAATAAGATTTACTGAATTTGGCAGCTGTGTTTATGGGCTGGTACCCTCTCAGCTCCTGATTGCCTAATGCTGCATGCATGCTTTAAATCACGGTTGTACAGCCAGCCAGCATCCTTCCCTCCCTCCGAAACTGTTATAGAAAGCCTTATCAGGAAAGATGGGAGAGCATCTCGTGTCAAGCAGAAATCAATATGACAACTTACAAAACCAAAAACATAACCAGAAATAAACCTACTTTTAACTAAGTTCATGTCCCAATATCAAGATGAATTTTTCAAATACACTAGCATTCCTAAATTCAGGGCTTTGAACCTAACAAAATGCAAATTGAATACACATGAAAAAAATAACAAAAATAGATGGTCCATCAAATTTCTTATTTCATCACAAGAGTTGTATTAATATTTTTGCTTTTTTAAATTAGATTATACAATGTTGCTAGACAGGCTGCTTATGAAGAAGGGATAATCCATGAGATAACAGTATCAATAATCAAGGCAGAAACAAGTCAAAAACCCATACAAGAGATGGTGTTTCTTCAAATATTTCATTAGTAAAGTTGACAAGCTTCCATGGATGAATCAGTATGTAAACTACTTACATTAGCTAAATGATAATCATAGTAATTCAGGATAAATAAGTCTCCTGTTTGCCAAGTGTTTCCATAGTCCTGTTTATAAAGATTGTTCATTTTTTTACAGAAAGGAGGAGGAAAAGAACACTCTCTAGTCATAATTTAAAATGGGCTACCTCAGGCATCTCATTCAGGTGTGAGTCAGAGTTCTAAAAGGAAAAAGACTACAACATCACCTCAATGAAAGTAACACTGCATCCAACGCAGATTGTGGGAATATGCTCTTATCTCAAACCTCGCACCTGCTTGCATACAGATTCAGGAAGGAAGGAAACATGCTGACTTTATTATTGAACATTTCAAAGATCAAAATTTGCTTTACATTCTTCCAAAAAGACTCTCCCATAGAATCATAGAAGCATTTGGGTTGGAAAGGACCTTAGAGATCATCAAGTTCCAACCCCCCTGCCATGGGCAGGGACAACTCCCACTAGCCCAGGTTGCTCAAAGCCTCATCCAGCCTGGCCTTGAACCCCTCCAGGGATGGGGCATCCACAGCTTCTCTGGGCAACCGGTTCCAGTGCCTCACCACCCTCACAGCAAATAAATTCTTCCTAATATCTAATCTAAATCTACCCTCTTTCAGCTTAAAACCATTACCCCTTGTCCTGTCACTGCATGCCCTTGTAAAAAGTCCCTCTCATCCCAGCATCGGACAACTCTTGCTTTCTCTAAGGTGGACACTCATTTTGGGAGTTTCCATTCTGTGCCTCAGCCTGCCTAAACATAAACAGCCACACTCGAGCATTTCAACTTCTCCAATCCAGAGCACTAAAACAGGGACGGCAAACTTCAAAGGAACTTTTGTGGGTTTTCTTTGATGATTGTGGTTTTTATAGTTTTGTGATAAACTTTTCTGAATTTGAAGTACAAAGAATTCAGAAGATGATATGGCAGTAACATTGTCATGTTTTTGTATCAGCACATAATGATTGTTCAACGTCAAATGTCTGTGATAGAAGAAGACATCGAGGAATTCCGGCTCGCTCTCAAGCAGTACGTGGAATCTGCTTCTGCTCAAGGTGGCTGCTTGCAGTAAGTACAATGTCACTGTCCTTGGGCTGAAGGAAGGAATGTGGTCTAATTTCCTGAATAACTTTTAAATGGAGCTGGATTGTTTATGAAGAAAGAACCTGCCAACATCTTCTTTCCTGGCTGTTTATGCATGTGTGTAAGAACTTTTCAAAGACAACTAAAACCAGAAAGAGATGTCAAAGTATATGTGCAGACTTTAAGTAGTATCACAAAATTACAATACAGGCTATCCCAAAGATGCTAAACAATCTTCTAAGGCTTCTCAGCTCGGTAGGTCACCAATTCATGGCTTGTGAAAGCTCCCAGGCTGACACTCTTTATGGGAAAACTCATTTGTCATCCTTCAAGTGTGCTCACCTGGCAAGTGAGCAACTTACCAACTTGTTTGCCAGTAGTCTGCATGGAAGCTTTCAGAATCTTCCCTTTAGACTGTCATTTTAAAATTTTAATTCATGATAGAGAATGGGAAAAAATTAAAAAGCAAAATTTTAAATGAAATGGTGTATTTCTGCTTTGCTCCTTTTAGAATTAAAACATTAGAACTGGGTTAAGAATAAATTTTAGTGACTCACCACTGTACTGAATTTCTTAATTTAACACACTGGAGAAAGCTACTACCATACACACTACAGACCATTATGAAATAAATATTTGTATAATGTGTACACAATACAGGATCTTCCTGTATATTCAAAGGTTGCCTCTCACATCTATAATTTATAAGCCTTGTTGCTATGACAAGAAAATGTAAGTTAAGCTGGAAGAAGAGTGACCTTTTTGCAGTGGTTAGCTTGTAAAAGCAGACTGATGAGGAAAATAAAATTCTTTCGTGGGCCAAGAGCTGGAAAAAAACAAAGAAGAGAAGCCCCACAGCCCCCCTTCAAAAATAAACATCCAGCAAGCTACTGTCGTGACTCCAACCTCGCCCGGGGAGAGAGCTTGCATGACTTCAGAATGCAACTTAACAAATGATGGCACGAAGTTACTTTCTTTCCCGAGTTTACAGACATTTGGTAAGTCTGTAATGCCACCTACCGGTTGGTTTTTACTGTAACTGTTTATGACGTTTTTTTCCAACAGCTCTTGATAATTTTGCTATATGACAACGTGCTTTCACATACAGGAGGAGAAAACCAATAACTCATATGCCTTATTGCTTATTACTGTATGAAGTATAACCTGAGACCAGTGTGTAAGCACATCAGCGTAACATCAGCAATCTCACACTTGGGCACTCAGAGAAAGACATCCATATGGTTTTTGTGCTATACATCTAAACACCAATTTGAGTACCCAAATGCATAAGTACCCTACGTGCTATAAAGCTTTTATGCTCACGATAATAAGCAGGATGATTCTGTGTAGAGGATCCACAGATACTCTGGGGGTTATTTTTCACCCATGATAAATTATTAGCTGAATAGCATAAGAATAAGTAAATAGTACCCAGAGGCATTATTTTAAAAGTGTATCTGCAGCAGACATCAGCCTGTCATCTGGCTTTATACCTTATTAAGATTTGTTTTCAAAGCTCCTAAACTCTATGCCACTGATGCATTTCTCATACAAGAGGATGACTTCTCACAGCATAATTCTCCAGTGAAACAGCACAAGCCACTCTGTAAACTTACTCAAACTGTTCTCTATGTGCAATACGCTGTATTAGCTGATTTCCCCTGAACCACAGCTGTCTGATTAATTTTTTGTATTGCTGATTAGCATTACTTTGGATAAATGACACTACTGGAGCAATATGAAAAAGGAGTTTCATAAATAAGAGTCTTATCATAAGTGTAACAATAAAAAATATTAATAAATAAAAAGCCATAAAAATACACCAAGGGGTTTTTTTTAAAAGAAAGATCAGATAATTTGCAGTATGTGATCACTTATTTGTTAAATTTATTATTTGGGTTGGTTTTTTGTTTTGGTTTGGTTTTTATTTCAAAAATCATTGTATTTGGTTCCAACTCATAAGCAATTTGGAATAAGATGTGTATGTCCAATAACTTTGTCATCTTTTATTAAATTAGTTCTATCCTACAATTCTTAGTGTTTCCATACAGAAGCTTCCAAGTGATTCCCGCTTCATTGTTTATGAGTTCTGGGAGAACAGCAATGCCTGGAATAGGTAAGTTTCAGGTTTTTGGTTTGAGGTTGGTTTTTTTTTTTGGTAATACAGAAAGTTTTGAAGGTTAGAAAGAAATTGTGTAGAAAGACTGAATACAAATTAAATACTACTAATTAATCTCTTGATAGTTGTAATTAATACTTCAGAACAATACTTCAATTCCTGAAAACTAACATATACTGAAACATACATACAAATAAAAATGTCAGAAAGACAAAGCTAATTCAAATAGAACATAAAAAGTCTGAAAGCAAAGAGAGAAAGGTACGGCATCAGATGGATGTTAGGTGATCAGAGACAAAAGAACAGGGAAACAACAGAAGGAGCCAATGAGTGAGACAGGAGGTGGCCATCCAGCAACACCCTTAAGCATGCAGGCAGTCATGGGGAACTTTCCCAACCTTCCCAAATCCACATGACAAAAACCCATCTGAGAGATTCCCAGAATATCTCTTTTGAGCCCAAAATAGAAATTAAAGTGACTAAAAGTCCTACCAGACAAATTCTAGCCTGCGGCAGGCAGATGGCTAAGCAATTGAGTAGAGACAAAAAGATTTGCCTTAACTACATTTATTATTAAAAAAAAAAAAAAACAAAACCAACCAAACAAAAAACCCCTTATGATCCTAAATCTGTAGACAGAAACCATTCTGAAGGAAGATGGAGAAGTTCCTTGAAGCTTAGGTTCTTTCCTTTTGAACAAAACCCCAGTTCAAAGTTTACTTTGAGAAAGACTCAAGAATGCTAGTAACAGACATCAACACTACACTGGGTCACAACCAAGAGAGGAGCATCAGAATAACTCTTAATCGTACAGAAGAAAACCTGTGTTTAATAAAACATGCACGCACTTCACATCTGGGCTCCTCTCCCGCTATCTTCATTGCCTGAGTTTTGAAGCACAAAATCTCTGTTACAACATTAATTGTAACATTTCTGATGCTCATAAAAAGATATAATCTTATTTTTTACAATTGTTTAGCCACCTTCAAATGAATTACAGCAAGACATTCCAAAGAAGTAACGTGGACTTCTTGGAAACTCCAGAGCTCATCACAACAATGCTAGTCCCTGGTAAATACCAACTTTTCACAATGTTTTGTTTGTTCCATGTGAAGAGTTCTGCTATATTGGTGTGTTCCATGTGCAGGATCGCTCC
The DNA here is from genome assembly GCF_000699245.1 of Pterocles gutturalis. NCBI lineage: Eukaryota > Metazoa > Chordata > Aves > Pterocliformes > Pteroclidae > Pterocles > Pterocles gutturalis. Next base: position 14,699 of record NW_010100480.1, on the reverse strand, counting down.
AGAATATCACCCTGAGTCAGAACTTCTTTGGTAAAGTATGGAGGAGAAAGGGGGTCCAAATGCTTTTATTTTAAGCACAGAAATGTAAACTGCATCAGCAAGAGTTGGGCCCACAATGCTTTACTTTATATGGTACAAAGTTACGCTAGCATGTACTTTCAAGAAAATATCTAGAATAAAGAACACTATTTGTGAATAGTAAAATAGACCCATTTAAGATTTTCAAGCAAAAAATTGCTTGCTGAAGACTTCAATTTAATCATATTTTCATTGACTGATGCAAGTCTTAATTACTAATAATTAATATTTACTAACCAATTTATTGTACATGGTTCCTGCTATGTTAAAACTGAGAAAAAACAAACTACTTTGAAAAAGCAAGGTGTTAATGATTTCAAATTACTATTTCTAATTCAAACCAATGAGCATGCAACATCTTGTTTCTTAGAGAAATGATAGAAGAGATAGTGCAGGAGGAAGCAAAGTGAGCGTCATTCCCACATTTACAGAGGGAGGACAGCAAAATTTTTATCTTAGGCAACACAAATCTACTACAATAAAACCCTAATTTCTCCTATGTCTGAATACAGACTAAATTTAAAATAAGAAAACCCCACCGAGGAGAAAAAAAAAAAAAAATTACATAGTCCTATACTTGGCATTTCTCCTTAAAAGAAACCAGCCACGACATTTTCATACCTCATGAGCCTGATCTGAACACGCAGTTATATGCCAGGGATTCCTGTATCAGGAGATTGCACTTAATGAAGCCAGAATCCCTCAAATCTTACTGGGAAATTGCTGGGTTTAAGACAAACTTAGCTGTAGGAAAAAAGGTGGCCCTTTCCCAAACTTCTGTATGTTCAAGAGCGAGACTGGGTATGAGCCAGATGTGTTCCAGGGGTGGCTTCCTCACAGCTCAAGTACAATTAAAGCAACAACAACAACAAAAAAAAAAAAAGTACACATAATTTATAAATCTCTAAATATAGACATGTCTGAAATTGGATTCAAAATGCTCGTGAAAGCATCGACTCTGCCTGCTAAGAAGGATTTCGGTCTGAAGCACTCCATCCTGGCAGATAGTTGCCATAGAAACAACATTTCTCACTGTGCACTCCTTGCTGGGCGGGGGGAGCACTGGGAAGTAATGCATTCACGGTTATTTTTGCAATTTTATAGGTTGCCTATAATTTACAAATCTGTGCAGACTTTTGAGCTTTTGTTTCATGGAACGTACTTCCCATGTTTGATCTGTAGAAATCATATTTGTATTTGAAACACAGAAAATGTTCATGAAGTAAAAAATGGTGGCTGCAATGCTGCCAGTGTACTCTAGGAAAGAATTTTAGACGCCAAAAAGTGATACCACTTTTTTCCTGATTATCAGGAACTCTGCAACTAGCACATAGGTAGGCTCTATTTTAAAAACAAATTTACCCTAGCTCAGACACATCTATAGTTTTTCATGCATCTGGTTAACTAAGAACTGAAACAATTCTGAATCATAATCTGAATCTGAATCAAAGATTACAACCCAAAGGTCTTCACTCAGCTGATTAACTAAAATTAATAAAGATATACTTGCCTGGCTAAGAATGATTCAGGAAGACAGAGGATTTCAGGAATGTTAGATCCAATATTATCCTAAAGCAAATTCATTTACCATCGGTTAATAGTTGCTTCAGGCCGATCTACAAGGATAGCAAATCAGTCAGTTCATCTTCAGTGAATGCCTGATCTTTAGATAAAGATCTGGACTTGAGGACACTTGGAGAACGTTTTCATGAAGAAAACAAAAGCTAGGGGAAAACTGTTGAATGCTTAATCCATGAAATAAACTGATAAATTGTCATTATTTTGCCAAAATTCATTAATCCACTGATGTGTCAGAGACTACTAGGCTTTCATAGCTCGAATTCAGACAGAATTCCTAAGTATCTTCTCAACGTTCCTCTTCAAGAATAACATTTTTCAGAAAAATGCCATAACTGAAGGATTTCCAGACACATTCACAGAAATAAATTGTGTTAATGAATTTAATCCCCAAACTGTGTAGTTCAACACCTACTGAGCCTAGAACACCCCTCAGTTAAGGGGACCTGGCATCTCATCTACAGTCACAATTCCTTTCCTTCCTTCCTGTCTCTCTCCGTAAATCTTGTGGTTCCTCTTTGCATAAGGTTCAGTTTCAGAGGGCAAAGGGGCAGGGACTGTAAAGAAGAAGTACAAATGTGTTTCACTCCAGCCCTGGCTATAATATGGTGATTACAGATCTCCTTTTGCAGGAATTACATTTTACAAATCCATCAATTCTCTTACTTTTGGGGCAAAAAAGCTCTTAATCCTAGAGTTATGTAAAAAGAACAGCACCAGGTTTGAATAATGTCCCCAGGAAAGACTGTTGTTAAAGGCAGCACATCCGCCCAGGGAACACAGTGCTCAGCGAAATTACTGGCACACGCAGCAGAACAGGAGCGGGGTTACATGGTGTGCTCTCTGGGATCTGGGTGCTTAATTCTATGCAGCTGCACCTATGACATGTTAAGGCTTCTTTGGATGTTATCAAAATGAGATGTAAGTTCTTATGCTAAAGCCACCCCCCACCAGTTACACTCAGCTCTCCTAGTATTTTAAGTATTCGTCCCCTGCCTGGAAAGGTTTTAGCCTTAAAAGCATGCAGCTTTCAAATAAAATAGTATTAGCTGCATATATAAATGAACTTTTCTTTATATATGTTACAGGTATTTTATTTAGGATTTTTACAAGAAGTAGAGAAAGAAATATTGCTTATGTTAACAAATAAATAAATTCTCCTCTCTTTCAGCATCGTGGTGGGTCCTCAATAACAACTAGAAGCTGTGGTTCCAAGTGATGTTAATGTTCCGTTGTTTTTCATTACAAGAACATTCCTATAGCACTGTACAGGTGTGCTGGGTTATGCATTCATGCTGTGATACTGTTTGTTATGAAGGATGTGATCTTTTCCATTTTACAATATTGAAAACTGCACATTTATTACCTTCTCTTCTTGTGACTAGTTCAGTGAAATGATGCATTCTAAAAGGTGAAATAAGACAACTATATTCTAAACTCTTTACTGTGTGTATTCAGTCCAAACTGTCACAGAGAAGTGTATCTTGACGGGTATGACTAAGTATTTGTGAAAAGTTTTAGTCCTACGTTAATAAACAATTGTTACTTAAAGCTGCTGTTTTCGCTTCTTACAGAAGAAACAGGTCTGAACATGAACACACATTTTCATGAATGTCTGACGCTCCAGAGAAGCTGGAGAATAAACATACGGACCACTTTTTGTGGCGATACAGAACTTCTCCCATACGGGAAATTTTCTGCCCACAACCAGACAAGGCAGTACCATTTTCTCTTTGCAGCCTCTAGCCCCTGCCCTTGCAAGAGGAAACATATCTGCCTGTCTGCCAAGCCCCTTTGTATCCACAAACTGAACATTTCACAACCAATTTGCTTTGAACCCTATGTCCTGAACACTCAGAAATTATTTTCATTAGATGACTGGCAGCTCACTGAAAAGTCATTAGAGAAACCGCCGTTAGAGCCTAAATAGCCATAAACCTGGAAGCAGAAATCCTTTCTTCCCTAAGCAGTCTTGCTGGTGTCCCCATCTGAGCAGCAGGTGTGTCCTCCAGGTCAAGAATGCAAGTCAAGTGACTGTTGTAACCTCACACCTCCCTGACAGGTTGACAAGCTCTGCATGCCACACGACCACTCTCTTCACTCATCTAGTAATACAAGGTTACACACAGTACCCAAAATGTAACTTAAAAGTCACATTCAATAAAATATCTTCTTCAATGTAGGATTAATCTGTTTTTATTGCAACTCAAGCAGCACATTACCATCTGTAATTAAAGTGGGGAATTGAGACTACAAACGAACAATCTTTATTGCAGTAAGGTTCCGTATTCCAGGAACCATGACCAGGATTACGCTCAAGGTTAAGAAAAGTGTCACATTTAGGTACCTCCATGTGATCAAGCCACCTTAGCTCTTACTGTATCGATCGTGTCCTGAAGCAAAATTCGTTGCCTAAACAAAGGCATCTAGTACAGGTGAGAAGCGCTAGGGTGTCCCAAGTGTTCTCCAGCTCCCAGCTGAGAAGGACACAAGTTACCTATAGCTTGTGTATAATTTTTTGCCAGCCCCATGCAGCTGCTTCACATACCCTACATGTCTCAGATGACACCAGATGCCTACCTTCAGGCACCTGAACCAAGTTGCTTGACAATGAAGTCAATGGAGCCTAGGTTCTCTACACAAATGTGGATGTTGGAAACCGATGCCAACACACTGAAATTTCAGTGGCCACATTAGAGACAAATTTAACCTGTAAATCTTTTTACAGTAACTCTGCAGAAGTGAATGCTTCTAATACCGAAGTCCAAAGCTTTCCCATATTGACATGATCCAACTACAGACCTGTTCATTCTTAAAAATGCAGCCAAATAGCCATATCACACTCACAAATGGCAGATCAGCGAAAGTTTAAAGGTCTGTTGTCTTTAGCAAAGAAAAACTACTCATATTCCCCCAGAGATCTGGCTGGCTTTTGTCCTATGCCAATATGTCAGTCTAGTGTGCAGCATGTTTCCTTTTGTCACTACTGATGCACTGACAAAGGAAATACAGTGACATGTGACACCACTGCAGGGTAAATCCTTAAAGTGAAAACTGACACAGTGCACTGAGATTTATGACATTCTTCCTTTCCACTGGAAAAACTATATTTAAATTATTTTTAAAATAACCAGCTTTAGAACTTCATGTCACTTAGGTGCCAGAGGAAGGAAAAGTTCTAGTAAGTTGTATGTCCTTGTAACAGTTAATCTCCTTTGTATATCAACCAGTAAACAAACACCATCCCCCCCAAGAGCCGGGAGCTTCTCAGGAGCCAGTAAAAGAACCTGCAGCAGAGAGAGGAGCAGGATGTGAGAGAGACAACTACTCAGACACAAAGGTTGGTGAAGAGAAAAAGAGAGGGAGGAAGGGCACCAGAGCACAGATTTTCCCTGCAGCCCATGGTGAAGATCATGGTGACACACATCCCCATGCAGCCCACAAAGAGCTGAGCCTGCCTGCAGCTTATTGATATACAGCCTGTGGAGGACCCTACACTGGAATAAGTAACTGTGCCTGAAGGAGACCGTGACTCTGTGGAAGGGACCCACACCGGTGCAGTTAGTGCAGAACTGCAGTCCCTGGGAAGGACTCACTTTGGAGAAGTTTGTGAGGGAGGGACCCCACGCTGGAGCAGGAAGACTGTGAGGAGCCCTTCACTGAGGAGGAAGGAGCAGCAGAGACAACAGGTTATGGACTGACCACAACCCCCATTCCCTGCCCCCTGTGCCACCCAGGGGGGAGAAGGTAGAGAAACCGGGAGCAAAGCCTTTGGGCCTGGGAAGAAGGGAGGGGTGGGGGAAGAGGTGCCTTTTTAAGATGTAGTTCTCTTTCTCATTATCTTGCTCTGTGTTTGATTGTTAAACAATTAAATTGTTTTTGTGTTTTCCCAAGTCAAGTCTGTTTCTTGCCTGTGATCATAAGTGGTAAGAGAACCCTCCCTGTCATTGCCTCAGCCCAAGAGGTTTTTACCTTTTCTTCTCCCTATTCTCCTCCCCCTCCCACCCGAGGGGACAAGGGAGTGAGAGGCTGTACATGGTGCTGCCTTAAAACCACAAGTCAGACAAACTATATGGCTACATAACACACACAATTCAAGGACAAAATTCTGTCACACCGAAATGTAAAATGATTTATTTTCCCTTTAATTGTATTACCATCTCAGGTATTACAAATTAAAAGTTTGACTTTGAAAGTATTCAGGCAATTACAGGAAGAAACCAGGCATTTCCATAAGTTTCATAGGGTCCTACTTTCATCTGCAGGCACCCAAGTACCTTCAAAAATCTTAAAGATCTGCAAAACACATAGCTCCTTCATTGATGGATTTCTCATCTTCCAAAAAAACCTGTCACTTCTTGCATATGTCAATAAAGGGTTTGCTCTTTTCCTGCAAGACAAACAAACCCTCAAATTACTTAAGTTATAAGAGGTTTAAAAACTACATTTTCATGGGTCTGCTTATAACCCTTTACAACTCCCTGTACATTTAAGAATTTGATATTTTTCTACTATTATTGCAAACAGTTCTATCAATTTCGTTAATCATAGAGACTTAATCTGAAATCTTCCTGGAAGACTTTGTCAACACCATAACATCAGTGCAGTTCAAATACCCAGCTATGCATATGGAGGCCTGATCCCCACACCTCAAAGAACCACAATGTCTTTCAGGACAAATGCAACCCACAGTCCACTGACTGTAACAACAGCATCTCCCTTGTACAAGTCCCTATAGGAAGCTTTCTTCATCTGAAAACACAGCTTTCACTCATACATGGGCATATATTTCCGCAGTAACTTCAAATATATTATAATGGTTATACCCAAGAACGTTTTCCCACACTTGGTGTGTGGAATGCAAACCATTAGGTTATTTCATCTCAAAGGTTAAG
>NW_010100480.1:863-8117 GCF_000699245.1 Pterocles gutturalis | reverse complement strand
GCATTCCTGGATAGCCTTCACCTTCATCATTTATTTCTATCTATTTCTTCCCAACAACACAGAACAGAGATAATGATAACACAAACTGCATTAAGCTCATTAAAAGTTTTGTTGTGGACACTGATGCATGGACAACTTAAGCACTGGAATCACGACTTTCACCAAGCCAAAAATTTATCAAGATTGTTCTCTTTTATTTTGAAAGGACAGACATGGAATTCACATAGAATACCAAAGCTATGTACTGTGATTTCATAGTAGAAAGCTTTAATAGAACTGACTTTAGATTTGGAAACATACCTGATCTTCCTAAAAACTAGAAAAAACTTTTTTCCTTTGTATGGTAGATGCCATGGTAAGATGCCAAATACTGACTGGGGAAGTTATGAACAAAAGCTAAAAGAGCTGAACTGCGCAATCTCTCTTTTGAAGGTTTTATCAATCTGGCAGGCCAGTCTGAAGAAAAATGTTTCCTGACAAATGCGTTGTCTCCATGACTGTTTTTATAACTTCACTTAATATGAAAAATGCACTTACTGGCTTTTCAAGAACAATCGGATGATCTGGAAGAAACTCTGGCTTCTTCTGAGAGAGAGACACACTTGAAAGTTTCAGAAGGAAATCTCTGCTGTATTTGATCCTTTCTGTGAATATACAAAATTACAAAGTTCAACACTGTTGTTTAAGACATTAAGGTTGGGAACTCAGAGAACTGATATGGCTTCTCATTGAAGGGTAGGAATGTTGCATGTGGAAGAGAAAAATCAATATTAAAACCAGCAGTCATGTTAAGTCTGACCTTGTATCAGGACAATTCGTAGTAAATTACAGAGCATTTCACTTTAACTCTATGAAATTGACTTAGTAAATATTGAAGATTATTCCAAGCTAATAAGGGTTTGTTGTTTTAATACAAAAGAACATAAAAATGTGAATCCAACCTTACACTACAGAGTCCCTATATCTTGTTCTAATTAACAGAAACAACACTAACTGGTCTTGAAACCCTAGAATAAAATCTGTTTATAACTCACACCAAAGTGGCACACGTTTCTACCAGACAGATAATAAACACTGAGAAGCTCTTTTCTTGGAACTATTAAGTTGATGTCTTTCAACAGGTAGAAGTAATTACAAGATCTGGCACACGTAAACTGGTAAATGGATTAATACCAATTAAATAGTTTTGAGGGTTTTACACCAAATCAACAAGAGTTAGGGCTTTGCTTAGAATGTGCATGTTATCATTCGAGTTTGTACCATTTATACCATTATCTCTCCTCTAGAATAGCCTCAGATGATATGTCTACCCATGTCCATATTTTAACCCGATATTCTTAAACCAGAGCAGAAACAAGAAGGCAAAAGGGCAAAGAAGGGACAAACGTTATCTCTGGTCCTTGGTGACAATGAAGTTCGTTTCTTTAGGAATAATGGGCCTCCTCTAAGACTGTTACGCAGTCACTTGATTGACTACAGTTTTTGCTTCTCAGGCTGTAGGCTGTTGACAAGAGAGGCCACAAAGTCAACTATGAATGGGATTTTTTCCTGACTTTGACCAGAAGTGCTTGTAATAACTGATGAAGATATGTGAGGGTATAAGGACAACTTTTAAAAGAATAGTTTAAAGAACATGAGCCTACTTGAAAACTTACAGCTTGTTTTTGTTTCCCTTGTTTAAAGACACATAAGGAAAACTTCTGCAAGGCCACGACACAGTCCCCCACAACATCCTTCTCTCTAAATTGGATAGATACAGACTTTATGGGTGGACTGTTCAGTGGATGAGAGAGTAGTGGTCAATGACTCAATGTCCAGATGGATATGAGCGACAAGTATGTCCCTCAGGGGTCTGTATTCGAACCAGTATTGTTTAATATCTTCACCAATGACATAGACGGTGGGAGCAAGCGGTGGGGGGAGACATTTGTAGGCAGTAGCTGAACAACAGGACCTCTGAAGTTGTGTTACTCTGAAGGAAAGGATTACAACAATCAGCAAACAAACAAAAGCCCTCTAAAAACAAGTGTTGGAAAAAGCTTGACATTATGGACAAATATGGAGTAGACCCAGGAAGGCATCACAGAGCAATTAACCACTAAAAAAGATCCAAAGCGATGGCTTATAAAAGAGACCAGAATCTGATGAGAAGCCATTTAAGATCTTGTAGAACACAATAGTCTCTATACACCACAAGCAGAATCAATAAGAAAGGACCAGAAAGCCACCACCAAACAGACAGAATTTGACAAGCCTGACAACAAACTAGACCTGAAGAACAGAACATTATTCTACTTACCAAGATCAAGAACAAAAGAAACTAACCTGAGCCTGAAAGGGGATACATAGAAGACTTACCTTCTGGTCAGTAACACACAACAGTGTAGAATTACTGCTCAAGAGCATGGGTGATAATAACCTCAGACTGAGGAAAAACAGGAAATGCTCAATGAAACTTCACAGAATTCTTTCAATTCTTGAGTACTAAGAGCAACAGAACAAGTCTCCAGAGATTACAGACAGATTTAAGATGCCTGATTACAGGAAGACATTAACAGAAAAAACTGTCTCAATGAACTAATGACCTAACCTGGATCAGTGTCCCCGTTCCTGTGACATGTTTAAGAATGAAGAATTAGGGAGGAAGCAGTGCAGAGGAGAACTGTGAGAATACATTTGGAATCTGAGATTATCCCTTACTGAAAAAAAATTAAAAGTTTGGCTCATTTAACCTACCAATCCACGACAAAAACACTTATGCTTTATCAGTACTCAGTGACAGGCAGTACAGAAAGAAAAGCGTAAGGAACAAACCTTAAGGAAAGTGCTGACAGAACAACAAACAGTCCAGGAGTAAAAGAAATTAAGTCATTTCTAACCATCAGAAAATTAGTATTTCAGAAGCACTATAGCAGGAAAAGGATGCAACTCAAACCTGTACTTCTACACACACAAGAACAGGATTTTGTGTAAAGAATTTTTTTTGGCTTTGTTTTGCTTTGTTTTGTTTTAAAGAAAAAGAAGACAGGTACACCCTTACATGCAAGCAAGTGGATGTTTCCCACGTCAGTTATGGCTAAGTTTTGCCTTTTCTCTTGAGTGTTATGTGAAAAACAGGAAGGTTTCATACTGCTCTCAAAGTGTAGTAGAGAAGGAAGCCAAACACTCAAAGCACTGGCTAATAAGAAAAAATAACATGGAGACCTCATCTCTTCAAAGTTCAACTGTGTTCCATCCAGAAATAATTCTGACACAGATCTTCATACAATATTTTACCTTTTTTTTCTTCCGATTCATGCTGTTTTGGTTGGCAGGGCATCATAGTTTGAGTTAAGATCTTCACTTCAGTCATTTCAGATACCTAAAATAGGGAGGAAAGAGTTAACCTTTTTTTATGTTTCACAAAAAGTTATGTAGCTTGTTTCCTTTAAACATATTGAAACAGAGCAGTATGTTTCTGGGTTTACTAGTTAAAAATAAGTTGTAGCACAGTTTCAGTAATCAATTTTGCTTCCACCAGACACCAAGATTGTGGACAATTAATACTTCCTGTGCACCAAGAAAACTGGATTCTGTTAATTTTCTTCTACTCCTTGCAATTGAATTAACACCTTCTTTACAGTATAAGAACAGTCTGAAAATAAACAGTCTTGCACAAATTAAACGGTAGTTAGAACTGTAGCTATTTGTAACAGTTGATGCATCTCTAATTTGAAAGACAAAGGTCCTGAAAAATAACTGCAGAAAACTGTAAATAGGAAAAGTGGTAATGTAAAATGCCTGAGAAGTTTCATTTGAACCTGCAGAATGTTTGTTACTCTTGATTACATACAAAAAAGGAACAGTTCAATAACCTACAAAGCAGTATAGGTAAGCACATTTGAGACAGCAATATTTTAGGCAGAATTTTACAGTGCTATTGCTGGTTTTAAAAACAACACAATTATCTCCTTTTCTCTTATCCCACCCAGAACACACCCAGAAGCTGCTACACTGGGGAATAATAAAAGCAGGAACGACTTTCCTTAAGACCAAAAGAGAGATTTGGATTCTCTCATCTAGGAAAAGGTTTCATAAGCATCAAGACTCAACATCTACAATGTAATGCTGAGTTCCTTCCAGCTGTCCAGCTGCCAAAACCTTGATGTAGGTGTTTTCAAAAGCAGTTTACCCTCAACAATTTCTCTTGGCTCCCAAAGGGCTCCACAGGTTTGGCTAGAGGAATTTTTATCTCATTCTGAGACAGATTTGAGGGGGCGAGGAGAGGGCAAGGAGAACTGAAAATTTTGGGAAGCATTTTTCAAAAGTGGAAGAGATTCTATTTTCTGGACAGAGATAGCAGTTAATAGTTTGTACTGTAGCTGCACCATGGTGTCCTAAGACTAGAAATTGTGAAATGGCAAAATCTTTTTAGCATATTATGCACCCTGCTTGCACTTCCATTTTCTGTAGTTGAAATTTAGCTATGTTTCCCTGATCTGCCTAAAATTTCTGGGGGAAAAAAACTGAAAAATCTAAGGATATATTTATATTGCCTGATCCATCAGGTTCAATGAAACAGAACTACAGGATGGACTGGAACTGTTTAATTACTCAGTTCTGTAAAGTATGCTGCCTCAAATTAAAAAAAAAATTTCATGTCATTCTTTACACATAATAATCAAAGACTGAATATGTATACTTAAGTTTAAAATAGCTGTCTTAAATTCAATGAAGACTAAAGAAATGCCACACATATTTTCATAAGACTCTTAAAATAAGTAACTCATAAGACATATTTTTCAGGTACTGGTGCATGCGAATATCAAGGAAAGGCATTCCGGAAATGCAAACTTTTTTTTTTAACACTTCTGACACTGTTGGTTCATAACACACAGATGCAAGGACACTCCTAGCTGGAAATACAGTTTACGTTTCATTTGCTAACATAAGGGATCAGCAGACGTCCAATTTATAGCACTCCAGAACGCACTCCATCAACTTTGTCATCTACCATTTACTCAATACTCACCCAGTCAACCTTACTCTGCAAACATACTTCAGGGTTGCTAGGTAATTCAGTCTGAAAGTTTAACACAACGGCTGATGCCGGTGAAGATAAGAGAAAACATTAAGAAAAAATATTTTAAATACACATCACATTTTTATTTTGTGATACTTGCCACAAGAACATTACTGAAATCCAACTGCAAAGAGACTATATGTGCATTTATTCACAACTTAAAAGCTCTAAATCACCACAGGACCATTATTTTACATTTCTTCCACTAACTTTAAACAAAGTAATAATATATCACGTCACTTAGCTTCTGTCCACATCAGCACAGCTATGACTGTCTGTCTGGCCAGCAAAAATTTCTAATTCAACAATAATAATAGCTGTAACACTGGTACATCTAGAAGGCATACAGAGGTTTTAAAACAAAAACAAAATATAAACAACTGACATAAATACGGCATGATGTTTTTCTTAGGCTTTTTTTGTTTTAAACTTGTACGAACGCTAGATAAGAACGGTACAGTGCAGTATGTCATACTTGCAATAAAACCTAAACAACAACCTGTTTGTTAAATTATGTGTATTTTATGTTTTCAATAGGAGTCAACTAACCTAAGAAATCCAAATTTAATAGGGAAGCCTGATCCAGCCTTCTGAAGCCAGAATTTCAGATGCCAAGCTAGAAGAACACCACCAAAAAGAGTTGCGCATATACCTAATGTAGTTTACGTTCAGATTTTATAACAGAGATCATGTATTAAGATCGACACACAGCAAAATATTTATACATCACTGTAGTTTGAACAAAGTAATTAAAAAAAAAAATCCAGGTCACCTTACACGTCCTTGTTATTTCCTTAAAAGCAACTGAAGCTTTAGCAAAGCAAACTGTATCTTAGCCACGATACTCACCTTGTTTAGAAGGCAGATGACGCACAGGTCGTGCTGGCTGAAGGGATTTACCAATGAACTTTTTAGATTCCTTTAACATTTTGAAGCATCACACTTTAAAAAAGCAGCAGAAATCAATAGAGCATTCAGTTTCACATACAGATGTTAAGCAAGAAGATCAGTCTATCTACCGCTCATCAGCTGCATTTGGCAAGAGGATATACTGTATTTCAGCATCTCGGCAGGAAAAAGGAGAAAGGCCTAACACTGAAGTTTTCTTAGATGACAGAATATGCCGGATAAAATCTGCATAATGACAGAATGAGAATCTCTCTTATTTTTCCTTTCAATTCAACTACCCTAGCTTCTTCTCAAAAATATTTTTTTCCTGTGTGTCTGTACACTTGGAGAAAGGAGATAGGGACACACGATGGAAACAAACTTATTTTCTAACAATTTAATTTAATGGGCTTTTAATTAATTAACAACAGTGTACCCTTTATAGTCTGCTGGCTGCAGAGGAGTTCCTTTTATATATATGCATATATATCTACATAAAGTTGCATACTTTTTTTTAGTATCTACTTTAGTTAAATTAATACAGTTTTGCTGCTATAGAAGCACCAAAAACTGCTAAGGTGGTGCTGAGCTGACAAATCTCCCACTGTAAGTAAACCATCAGTTGTATCTTAACTTGTAATACCTATATCTTAATTCTTCTCCTTCCCACCTCCATCTCCTTTGTTAACTGGGGGATTTCACAATTTGAAGGAACTTCAGCTTCTTTTAGAGAAAAAGAATAGCAGAAGCAACAATCAACACAACAGTAATGGTACTGAAATTCTGTTTTCCCTAAGAGACTTTTCACAACAAGGGAAGAATTGTTACAACAAAAAAAAGATCAAAGGAAACTATCACGACTTCAAGAGTGAAAACTATGGAGATTATTATCCTGTTCCAGTATGGAACAGGAAAAGAGAGGTGAGGCTATTTAAAATATGATCCCATATTACTGCCCCCTTTAACTGGTCTTTGCACTGTAGGAAAAAAAAAAAAAACAAACAACAAAACCCTGACCATTTACTACCTGAACTTTTACTATATTCAAGTTACAATTTTCCAACATAGCCAGTTTGAACCCATTAAGGCCTAAAAACCAACTGTTAAATGGTTACTACCTGCATTAGAACGGGAGAGTTAAAGCTAGGAATGAAGTTGTGGTTTGATTTCCTGCTCTTCCTGGCTTCTCATCTTAAAAAAGAAAGACTTGAAAGATGTAGTCAAAAGTAACAATGAAAATTCTTGCAAGTGAATGAACTGAGACTACTGACATGGAAGATATATTTCATTTTATCCAGATCAGG
>NW_010100480.1:0-807 GCF_000699245.1 Pterocles gutturalis | reverse complement strand
AAAAAAAAGAAAAAAAAAAATTGTAATTGAAAAAAAAAAAAAAAAAAAAAAAAAAAAAAAAAAGTGTTCTGCTGAGGATGGAAGCAAGACGGCTTGTGGAGACAGCAAAATAACACATTTTCCCCATCTGCCCCTCTCCTGGAATTTCCATGAGGAGGATGTCTAAGAAACCACATACTCCCGAAGGAAGCAAAACAGAAGAGTACGAGAGAGAAGGGGGAGTTTGGGCAGGGGTGAAATCAAGTACGGTGTTCTAACAGCTCTATCTCCTCCTTTAAATAGAACGAAGAGGGTAGATCTCAAGTCATCTAGACCAACCTTATGGATTAATACACTGTTCTATCTGACTAGCATCAAGGAAAGCAGAGAAAGATGAGTTTTAAAAGATGAGAAATAAACTGCTTTCATCAGAGGCTACCGCGGCAGGGGCACCTCCTGCACCCCAAGACTCCTTCCTGAATGAGACCACATTGCTTCTCAGGAGTGCTTCCAGCTGGTGACCTGCCCGCCAGCAAGGAAGACTTCTGCAACAGCCCACGGGCCTAGCAGGACTTCTGGATGACTTTTTTGAGCTTCTTAACAAGTTGAACACTCACAGCAAAGAGCTCACAAGGGCCCATCAGAAATGTTCTTCGGAAGACCCTTAACACGTGAAAGAGAATTAACACATTTTTTGTGAAAAATCCCCCGAGCACAGCAGCCCCACGAGTTACCAGAAACTGACCATCTCCCCTTGCCCAAAGAGGCACTGCACTTTCTCACAGAGCCCTCCAACACCCGTCACAACCCACAAGAAAACAAAACCGC
>NW_010100479.1:0-1716 GCF_000699245.1 Pterocles gutturalis | reverse complement strand
CCCCACGCCAACCCGCCCCGAGACAACGATGCTGTTATGAACCTGTCAAAAGTTTCAGGAGACAAAGTAAACTTTTCTTTTTAAAAGAAGTCCCTAGAGTCACAATAGCAATTTCAGTTGTATAAGAGATCAATTCTAACTTTCTAAGTTGGCTGTCTGTTTCACCATCCGCTGTAATTTATCTCGAGACAACCGTCACTGAGACAACTGTCATCAAGACAACAAACCCCTCACCAACCGTCGCCACACCAACAGTCCCAACGCCAACGGTCCCCGAGACACCCGTCCCCACGCCAACCTTCGCTGAGACAACCGTCCCCACGTCACCATCCCTGAGACTACTATCGCCGAGACAACCGTCCCCACACCAACCATCCTTGAGAAAACTATCACCGAGACAACCGTCCCTACGTCAACCGTCCCCATGCCAACCGTCAGCAAGAGAACCGTGCCCACGCCAACCGTCATGAATACAAAAATCCCCTCGCCAACCGCCCCCATGCCAACCGTCACCGAGACAGCCGTCACCGAGACAACCATCACCGAGAAAACCGTCGCCATGACAAACGTAGCCATGCCTACCGTCCCCACTCCAACCATCGCTGAGACAACGGTCGCCGAGACAACCGTCCCCACGCCAACCATCCCCACGCCAACAGTCAGCAAGAGAACCGTCCCCAAGCCAACCTTCGCTGAGACAACAATTCCGTTATGAACCTGTCAAAAGTTTCAGGAGACAAAGTAAATTTTTCTTTTTAAAAATAAAACATTTTCATGTCCCTGAAGTTACGATAGTAATTTCACTTGTACAAGAGAGGTCTTAGCTGTAATTAGCTGTAATTAGCTGTAATTTTTCAGAGTATGTTGGTTTGGACAGTTGGTACCTCGCAGTACAGGAGGTAAGGGAGTCACCTTGACAACCGTCCCAATGCCAACAGTCCGTGAGACAACTGCCCCATGCCAACAGTCACCGAGACAACGGTCGCAGAGACAACCGTCCCCACGCCAACTGTCACCGAGACAATTGTCACCGGGACAACTCTCACCGAGACAACCGACACCGAGACAACCGTCCCCACGCCAACTGTCACCGAGACAATTGTCACCGGGACAACTCTCACCGAGACAACCGACACCGAGACAACCGTCCCCACGCCAACTGTCACCGAGACAATTGTCACCGGGACAACTCTCACCGAGACAACCGACACCGAGACAACCGTCCCCACGCCAACTGTCACCGAGACAATTGTCACCGGGACAACTCTCACCGAGACAACCGACACCGAGACAACCGTCCCCACGCCAACTGTCACCGAGACAATTGTCACCGGGACAACTCTCACCGAGACAACCGACACCGAGACAACCGTCCCCACGCCAACTGTCACCGAGACAATTGTCACCGGGACAACTCTCACCGAGACAACCGACACCGAGACAACCGTCCCCACGCCAACTGTCACCGAGACAATTGTCACCGGGACAACTCTCACCGAGACAACCGACACCGAGACAACCGTCCCCACGCCAACTGTCACCGAGACAATTGTCACCGGGACAACTCTCACCGAGACAACCGACACCGAGACAACCGTCCCCACGCCAACCGTCCCCAAGACAACCGCCCCACGACAACCGGCCCCGAGACAACTGTTGCCAAGACAACCGTTGCCAAGACAACCCTCGCCATGCCAACCGTCCACAAGACACGCA
>NW_010100478.1:58664-80567 GCF_000699245.1 Pterocles gutturalis | reverse complement strand
TTAGTGGTTTTACTGGCACCTCTCCTTACGTTACCAAGGATCAAGAACTTTATCATTTCATGGTCACTAAGCCTAAGACAGCCTCTAGCCACCACATCTCCCACCAGTCCTTCTCTGTTTGTGAACAGCAGGTCAAGCAAGGCACCTCCCGTGGTAGGCTTGCTTACCAGCTGTGTCCGGAAGTTATCTTCCAGACTCTCCAATAATCTCCCAGGCTGTTCCCTTTCCACTGTGTTGTATTTCCAGCAGATGTCTGGGAGGTTGAAGTCTCCCACAAGAACAAGTGGGAGCGATTGCGAGACTTCTGCCAGCTGCTTATAGAATGCCTCATCTGCATCCTCCTGTTGGGAGGGTGGCCTATAACACACTCCCAGCAGGATATCAGCCTTGCTAGCCCTTCCCCTCATTCCTACCCATAAGCTTTCTGAACATACAGGAGTGTAGTATGGATAAATCTGTTATGTGAGTTGCTGGTGAAACCCAAGCCGATTCTGCATCCCTAGCAGAGAATCAGGTGAACTGCAGCTCCATCAGGTGGTCTCAGGCAGCAGGCATGCATTTGGAGAAGGATGGGCAAAATACAGTTCTGTAAACAGATGCCAAAAGAGGACACCAACAAAGGGCAGTTAGAAATAGTCATGATAGGAGGAGATTATACTAGTGTAAATCATAAATTGGATCAGCAAGTTAGATATACATTTTTTTTAATATTTTTGCTAGGGTTTACTATTTAGTTTTGATTTTATTCTGAGAGATGTCACTTACCAGCAAATGACCAGTGTCTATACGTAATTCAAGCCTGTGCTGGAAATTCAGGCCATCTACTTCCTATATGGAATTTTTACTGTAAGACAAGCGAAACAAAAGTGTTTCCATAATTTGTTTAACATTATTCACAAAGGTCTCATGTTTTCCTACCTGTTTTCTCTGAGACACTCCCTTTCTCTTGGAAATCTTAATTTCCTTTATAATACAACGTCATTGAAATGGGCATTTCTTTTTGCATTTGCTGAAAAGTCTAAATTCAGTAAAAGACACATATTTAATCCTTCCCCTCCCCCGCTAATCCCAGAAACCAAGTTAGCAACTTTTACAAAATTAATGGAGGGAGGAAATTTCTAATGTTTTATACACTGCTAGAGTGTGATAATGGGAACAACTTATGGAGTAAGTGATCTTGTCCATGTTTCACGGTCATTTAAAAAAAAAAAAAACAAACCAAAAACTGTGGGTCTTTTCTATCCCTCATTGACAGCTTCCAGTCTGTGTGTTTGGGTGCAGAGTACTTAAGAATATAAATTGTGAGGAATAAACACTAAAGGGAAAGGAGGATGTCAGTGTCAAGGTATTTGCTGGTGCTTTGTTAAAGACCTTCCTAGTTCTAGCAGTGGAACATCTAGGAAAAAATGCATATAGTGCATGCATGTGTCTGAGGTGTGGCTTTAGCTGGAACAATATAGATGCCCAGGTTAGTTAACTATACTACCAGACATACTTACGCTTCCTGCTAGACTGGCTAAAGGAGATTGAAACAGCTGAAGGAAGCTTGTCTGAGAAGGGAAGGAAAGCTGAGGAGAAAAGCTGCTTGTTCAAGCAGGGAGAGGAGAGGTTTGGATCTTTATTTTTAGCACAGGAGGGAAAACTATCTGTCACTGCCTCACTTCAACCTGATCAGTAAACCCTTAAACAGCTATGAGCATCCTGGTGGTCTAGTGGTATTGAATAAGATTTTAACGTTTGATATTTTGCTCAAATTAACAGCAATAGTCAAGATGAGTCAAATTCTATTACAGTAAAACTTACAGGGAAAAGATTACTTAGAATTTAGGCTTCTGTTTTCATAGATAGGAGATACTTAATATTTGGAAGATGGAAGATGCTTAATATTTGATTTCTGTTTTTAAAAAGAAATAATTTGAGATTATCAATTTGACATAAGAGAAGGGGGAGAGATTTATGTGCACTAATGTGTATTTTCCTCTGCATGATGTCATGATTCACTTTTGTTGTTCTTTGGTGCTTTTGATTAACCTTATGATTAACCTGGTTCTGTTCAAAGAGCATTGGTATTATTTGTCATTTGACTGGTGATGGAAAGGAAAAAGTGACTTCACAGACTAGGGTTTGAAAAGGTGGCTCAGTTAATTTTTACAATGAATTTGATACTGGCCATGAACTTCTTAATTTTTATATTGAAAAAACAGAAAAAAAAAATAGAAAAATTGACTGATGTCTTTTCTATTTGGTGGTATGCCCATCTAAACACATTCCACTGTTTGTGATTTTCAAATGAAAATTTATTGTTTTTTCATTTTATTGTCTTTTGAGATGTTCTGCCTATGCATGTGAGCAGTCATCTTTGAACATGTGGTATAGATGCAACTTCAATGAGTGAGGATATAGCCACCAAAGATGCCACAGATGTAGACACCCGCGCGCACCATCTATGCTATATGACGTCTGGAAACAATTTATTTCTGTTCATCTGACTGTTGCTGAAGTGTAAGCCTTGATCTCAGCTTTTGTCACGTCGTGTGAAGAAGAAGAAGGGCTTGTATGTGTGCAGGGAGTCTCAGGATCTCTGCACTCTGCACTGCTACACAGCGTAGGTAGGAAGAAACCACAGACCTCCTTTTGTAACAATTTGTGAGATTTAGGTGCATTTAACTAGGGATTGCAACAATTGACAGACAGGGCAGGGCAGCTGGAATGGTTGAGAGAAAATGCTTTTGAGGCTGAGAGCGTTTTCATCTTGCCTCTGATCACAGGCTGGATGTCCAACTCCTTCCTAGTGCGAGTGCTTCCTTTCATAAACAGCAGAGGCATCACTTTGTTATAGAAAATGTCAGGAAGTGTATGGGAGGTGGTATCTAAAAATAACAGTGATAATTGCTTTCTGCTGGTGGGAGGTTTTATTTTGGAACACAGAGAAAGGAGGAAAGAATGGAAAAGCTGCAGCCAAGGGAAACCGCAGCAGGCTTTAGCCTCCATTTGTTGTTATCTCTCAGTTATTGCAGATATTTTCAATGCTAACTGCTTGTGTTCATAATTGGTGTAAAATTTCTTAGCACAGGTAGCTGACTGGCCTCTCATGAGATGTTTGTGCCATTCTTTGTTTAAATGACCCCTCTGCCTTGGCCATTGAGCTAGAGGCCAGGTAGTGCTGGTTGGCAGGGAAGCATCTTGCTGGTGTGTGCTGAGCAACATTCACTGCAAAAACCCCAAACAGTACTAGGGAATCAGGCTAGGTTTATTGGAAATGTCGGGGAGAGTAGGTGGAAAACTAGTAGATCAGGAGATCGTGTCCCATTTTAGTCTACAGGATTACAGGACAAATGGTTGAGACCAATCAGCATTACTCCAGTGCTGGGACTAGGCAAGATTACAGCTATCTGCCTGTCCATCTACCTAGCCTATTGCATCTTTTATGCATTACTGCCTGAAAAAGTAAAACTGGAGAAAGCTCGGGAATTTTGGCTGAAGTGGTGATATGTGATAGTAATATGTAAGACTCCAGTGAGTTGCATGTCTGCTTATGTTTAAGGATCGTTGAAACAGCAAAGCATTTCTTTTTGTATTGTTGAAGATAAGTGTCTGTTAGTGTGCTTCTTTTTCTTAGTCTTTACTCTTAGTACCTTTAAGATGTTGTAAGTCTGCATACTTACCAAAATCAAGCTATATTTACCAAATCTAGATGTGCTCAACTTTGTAAGATACAATTGTTGCAGTATTTACAGTACGTGCACATACCCGGAAAATGTTAAAATGCGTTGCACAATTAGTAAGATGCAACATAGTAGGTTTTTTCATTTAAAAAAAAAATGCTACTCTAGACTGATTTTCTCAGATTCATTCTGCCCAAGTAATTAAATAATTTGGCTTTCCAATCCTGAAATCAAAAGGGAAATTAAAACATGATTCTTTCCCCTTTCCATGCTCTGAGGCTGGATCAAAATCATGTCTTCTATGGATATCTCAAATGATGTAGATTACACAACATTCCCACTTGATCTGGTCCAGTGTTCCATTGTCCTTATTGCTACAAAGTTTTGCTTAATGGAGTCCTCTTTGCTGCATTTTAAACTGATTACTTTTTCTCAATTTCTTTGATGTAGAGAGCATTTGTTCACTCCAGTTTTCTTTGCAGGGACATCTTGCAGCAGCTTTGGAAAACTGTTCTCAGATGTTCTGATCCCTTTTTCTATTTTTCAATGTACTGCACTGGGAGTATGCAAGACTAGCAGGAAAGAGTTACAGGAAAGAAAAAGAAAAGTATGCAGCAGAAAAGCGTAAAGAGGATGGTGAGACAGAGGTGGCAATTTTACTGTGCTTAGTGACTGATCACACAGCATAAAGGATTGGTAGTTTGGAGTACTGATTGGAAATTTTTATCTGGTACTTTACTGAAACAGCGTAAAGTTTTTTGTTTGATTTATTGTGGACAGGTGGCTGTATCTGAGAATTTGTTCCTTTTTTTGGTACAAATTTGTTCCCCTTTTGGCAATCTTAATGAAGATAAAAAAGAATTGCAGATTAAAGACTGAATTGGCCTGTCCAATTGAAGTACATTGGCAGTGAAATTTCTAGGGCAAATCTTCTGTCTGCCTCAAACTTGTGTTGCGCAGAAGTACAATATTTTTTCTGGATCTGTCAGTCATGCACCTTTCAGAGGTAATGCAATGCAGGAGACATTCTTCTGAATTAGGTCCTATACTGACACTCATCCCACTTCTGAAATTTTACTGCTGTGGCAGAGGTGCCGTATTTCTTTTCTAAGATGGAATAGCAACTTTTTCCTTCCTTGTTGCTACGTTAGACTACTGTTAGATGTAGATATTCTTAAATTTTTTAGCATAATATGTAGTACGCAGACAACCACACCAGAAGGATATAACTCCAGTAGGTGCTTCATTTTGCCCACCTCCCCCAACCTGTGCTTGTTTTTATTTTTCACTGATTAAAAAAAAAAACAACAACAAACAACACATTTTCTTTAGCAGATTTATATAGCATAATGGCGGGACCTGACTGCAGTCTGTGAAAGTATAAAGTCTCTTTTTATTAAGTTTCCAGGTGTTTTTCCCTTCTTGTTAATTAAAAAAGGTCATGAATCAAGAAAAGACACAAATAAAGAAGAGTGCTCCACATTAAACACAATTATGTGAGGCAGCATGTAGTTATTGACTTCATGGGAGTTAGCAAACAATCATATAGTAATTTTAAAAATTATTTAAATCAGCATGATTTTAGTTTTTGAGAGCTGTGCTTCCATTCTGGGAATAATTCTTTTTTTTCTCTAACAATCTCAGAAGTTATATGGATTTGTTTTTTTAAGGATGTCAGTCTTTCCTGGCTTTGAATGTGTAATATTCTGCTTGTGTTGTTGTGGAGGTTGTGTATTACAGACATGCAAGGATACAGTATTCTGTTTGTGAGATGCTGACATGAGAATGTGCTTTTCCATCCATTCACTTCTTTTATTCAAACAAAGTTATAGCTGATGCAAATGTCTAAGTAAAATAAAAATCTCATGTTGTCTCTTTTCCTGTTCTTTTTTTGGGACAGGGACAGAGAGAAGTAGCAGCACCTAGAGCATTATACCCTGCTCCCTGCAGAATTAGTAAGCACAGTGTCAGCATCAAGAACAGTAAGTTGAGTTTGTTTTCCAGAAGGAGGAACTCACAACACAGATATGCTGCTGGTATATACTAACCAGTTCTTGCATCAGTCCCCTTACTTTTGTCTGTGCGCACACGAGCATTGGACAAAGCACAGTGATTGTCCTCTGTGTGATGCTACTTGGGGGCAAAAATTCTTTGCTGTATCTGCTAAACTGTTGTCTGAACCGAGCATGCTATGACTCAGGCTGTAGTTTTTGACACTGGGGGAGTATGCCAGCTACACAGCAGATCATGGCACTCCCATGCTCAAAGGGAGGCTCCTGTCCCCTTCTGTTCAAACTAAAAACAAAGTCAGCCAAATGAAAAATAGGTTTCATTTTACTGTTTCAGTCTGTGCAGCACACTTCCGTCTTTTCATTGCGAAGTCTCTCAGCTGTCCTGCTGTGATCCTGTACATCCTGTGAACCTCTAAGTAAGGTCTTTCTACCCATCTGCCCTTCTTCACATCTGGTGCTCATTCTCTTATAGTCTCTGAATTTAGCCTGGATTGTTTTGATTTTTTTTTTTTCAGCAAATCTTCTAAAGCTCTCTGCATAGACAATGCAAAACTGCATTTAACCAGGTCAGATAAGATAAAATGTTAATACTTCTCTTGGCTTGAAATTTGCAACAGGATTCAAGTTGTCAGTGAAGTGTCTTCAGGAAATAAGAATTTCCAAGGATTAGTACAGAAATTGTCTTAACTCTTTAATCTGTCTGCCAGGGTAGGGTAATCTCAGCAAAAGACAGAATATCACAGTATCCCAGGGAACTATTTTAGTTAGTATTACTTATGATTCAGAACTAGCGAATATACAGAGGGGAAAAATCTTTCTCTGATAGAGCATAGCTACATGTCAAAATTTATTGTATTATTTGATGTTGTAGTATCTTTAAGCATTGATAAAAGCTTCCTGCACCTAAAAGTTGGTTAGGCTGTGTGGTAACTGAGGTTACTGTTTCTGTAAATATCTGGAGATTACCAGATGCATCTTCCATATCTTATTGTGTAAATAGAAATATAAAAAAAGTTATACTTACTTTCAATAGATAAAGAGGCACCATATTCCTGCATAGTTTTTCTAGGAGCTCTGCACCACATTCAGTCATGGTTTTGGTCCAGCAACACTTTCTGTGAAGTGCAAATACTTAGCCTTTTGCTAAATCTCCTATCCACTTCAATGTATTATAATTACTGAAGGCTTTTTTTTTGGGGGGGGGGGGGGGTTAGCGTAGGTGCTTGTTGGGGGTGTCCTGTGATAGTGGATCTTCATTACTTCAGGAACTGGTGACAAGTAGCTTTTTATAGGCGTTTGTTGCCTGGCTAGCATTAGAAACTGGGAAAGAATTTTTAAAAAGTTTGAATCTGTTGAGTTGCTCTAGCTTTGATGAAGTCTTTTGCATTGTTAGTGGAGACACTTTTTTTTATAACCTCTGTGATATGTTGCAAATTTTGGAAAGGTTTTCTGGTTGTGGGTTGTTTGTTTGTTTGTTTGTTTTACAAAAAACTGCTTTGATGACTAACACATTATTTACTGTGGATCCAGCATCCTTTCTTCAGATTTAATGGATTCTTCCCCATCTTGTGTTTGTCCAGCTGATCATATTCTTATCTAGAGGCAGCACATAGTTGGCTATAATCCTATCTATTTCAGATCACGTCTCAAGCTTGTGATTTGAATTCTAATCCTCTCCTACAAAATAACCAAGTTGCCAGTGTCTGCAGATTTAAAAAGGATACTCTCCCTTTCTCAAAGTTGTTAGTAAAAATGCTGAATGGCAGCAGACCTAAGCCACATACCTGAACAGTCTCATTTGGGCAACGTTTCCAGTTTGACAATACCCATTGGCAGCTGCTATTTTTGGTACTGTGTTCAGGTGAGTTTTGCTGGTGGTATAGTGGGATCCCTGTACAAGAGGTTTTGGAGTCTGCAAATACCTACAGACAAGCTTCCTCTTGGCATCATGCTTTGGGAGCAATGGCAGGGTCCAAGGATAATTTTCCAGGTCTGTCTGGTATTCAGGCTTATAGCATATGGTTCAGATTGTGGGGCAGCAGGAGTGAGTGGGAAGGATTTTGTAAGGCACTAGCATTGTAGCAGTATTTCTGAAATGGGGTACCTCTTACTTTGGGTTCCAGCCTCTGAAATGGGAGGACTGCTTTGAAGATCTCCTAGAAAAATGGGGAGAAGATCATAGGCATAACTCAGGGGCTTACAGGATTACTATCAAGTGGGTATTCATGACCTTGATGCATTGTGCAGGAAAAACTCAGGCACAAATTCTGCACCACTGAGTGTATTTGCAACACATGTGGAAGTGTCATGCAACAGACATCTGGATTTTTCTTTTTCTGAGCTATTGTAGTCTCCCTCTTTGATTAACAAAAAAGTTTATTTTTGTGTTTCTTTATTAGTCTAGTCCTGAATAGGCACATGGAGTTGGGGAAACTAATAAAACTTAGCTGTATCTATTGCAGACTGTATATTCCTAGCTAGCTTAGGAGGATGACACACGAGGAAAAAGAAGGAGTTATTGCATCCTTGTGTCTTTCCCATCCGTTATACCTGGTACCCTGTCACAGAAGCAAATTAGATTTGTTTTGACATATTTTGTTCTTGACAAGCCAGCGTTGGCTATTACTCATCTCCCTGTTGTTTTGTCTGGGTTTACAAGTAGTTGGTTTGACTGTTTCTTCTGGCAGTTTTTTAGGAATTGAAGGGTTTTCAGTAATTCCTGGGATTGCTGTTCTGTACATTTTTAAAGGTAGATATTCTTTTTGTCCACTTGTAGTCATCTTAGATCGTAAGTTTTCAAAACAGTTATTAAAGGGCTATGTCATTAGTTCAGGCGCTTCCTTGAATGTTCTAGAGTGATTTTACATCAGGCCCAGGTAACTTGCAAACTTGTAGTTTAACTAAGTAGACTTCAGGCTCTCTATGTACTCTAAAGTGGATTCTTACTCCTTTTGGTTTGGTTTTTTTTATTTTTTTTTTTTATTGTATTTATTAAGAATGAAGGATGTTAACTTTCTCAGGGTCACATGTTTCTAATTTCTTTTTCTCTTGACTAATAGAGAAAAAATTTCCTTGGTCTTCTCTATGTTACTGTTTTCCAGGAATTATTTTTTCATTCTATTTACTGTATCCTACATGGCAGCTATGGATTTATAAATTATTTTTGTTTTTAAAACCTTTGGCCTGTGTGATTTTACCATACACCTCTATTGCTATAGATTTCATACTTTTACATAATCATGTGATCTATTGTTCAGATTTTAACAGGGTTTTTTTGAGTTTCAGCTGGATAAACAGATCATGTTCTAGTCTCTTTGATTTCCCTTTATAAGTTGTTTCCTTGCGTTGGGATAGGTTGTGCTTGTACTTTTTATATTGCTTAAGAAATTAACAATTCTTTTTTCCCTTAATCTGTTCTTCCCATGGAATCTTGCTTATCAATTCAATGAGTTTATAGAAGTTTATTTGCTGAAGATAATTGTCTTTATGCTTAACTGCCCCATCCCAACCACTGAAGCCCCAACCAACAACAAAAACCCTCTAAAAAATCCCCCAAAATGCCTGAAAGGCCTGTGGAGGCCTTTCAGCCTAACCTCCTGCTCTAAACAGATCTAGTTTCAAAGTTCAGTCAGGTTCCTCAGAGGAGATTCTTTCTTTTCCTAAGAATAACATATTCCCTCTTGTGTGAGCTGCAGTTTACATTTTGACCAGTTTGACTCTTTTCTTTGCAGTTAAATCTTGCGAAGCAATTCTAGCTTTTATTTTCAGTCTTTTGTATGAAAAATTTCCAGGAAGTTACTGGATATGCTTTGTGCACTACCATATTCTTTTTGAAAAGATGTCACAATATGATTAAAACCAAGTCCCACAGTACAGTTGGTTCTACCTGTGGCTGAAGAAAAGCCTTTTCTTTGACAGTTCCCCACTTGCTGGACTGACTGCAAGCCACTGCTGGATGGAGCTCTTTTTCTTCTCTTCTGTCCAGAGATTAGGGTAGTGTAAGATGATGCCTTGTTGCTTTTCTTTCTAAGTGCTTTTCCTTCTTGAACATGCTCTATCTTTCTCTATACATTTCCAGATGTGCTAAAGAGCTCATCCGTTACTGTCATGCTACGTAAATTACCTAGGTAGCAAGTTTCTAGCATGCTATAAAACACTGCCCTGGCCATACTGTAAGCTTCAGGCAACTCAGAAGATTGAACATACCCACCTACAGTGATCTGGGATTCACGTACTCCTGCTAGGAATACAGTTCTTCATTCTTCCGCGTTCCTTGGCTTCCTGTTTACTGACACTTGTTTGAAGCGAACAGCATGTTTGCAGTGGCAGCCTTACAGAAGAGAAAAAAAAAGAAAATACAGCAAAGTGGAGCAGACAGCTGCATGTTGCTATATTATTTATTTCTAGTCAAGAAAGATTAAGATATAATTCGTGAGAGGCAAGACACCAGGGTCAGACTTTTCTCAGCAGAAATAAGTTGTGCAATGGTTGTCCACCATTTTTGGCAATAACTGCTACTTACCAAGCCATCTGTTATGTTCTTTATTTTGTCACTTCAGTTCATGCTGAGATTTTTTTGAAGGTGAAATGGTGATGTTTTGTGCCAAGGATGAAAAAACGTGAAAACCAAAACAGAATAAGGATTTGTAGGCCAGGCATCAAATACCTCAGAGTTCTTGCACCCATAGAGAAGTCATGAAGGCAACTGCATGATTACATGTATATTCTGCTGCACAAGTCTGATGTTTCATGGCTAATTGATATTTCAAAGTTCAAGTTGGTTGTTAAAATGCTTAGTTTATATGTGGCTGTTTCACCCCTGAGTTGAAAATATAGCCACAGAAGTAGACTGTAGGTTTTCCAGATGGAAAACAGTTTTCTGTGCAACCAGTATGCTTGTATCCAGATTGGTATGTAATGCTTCAGAAGTTATTTTAACACGAAGTGGAAGCTGGCATCAACACATTTAGCAACTTGATGTCTATGGTGGTACCTGAGTAAGAGCTGTCTGATAACCTCTGCTGTAGCAGTTTGCATTCTTAGGCTGTGGACTGTTAGGATCAGACTAAGAAACCTACAATTAAGCTAAAGAGTTTCTAGGCTCTCAGCCAGGTAGTTAAGAGGTCTGGCTGCAGTTTTTCAGCTTCATGCCTTCACTCTGTCTCGTGTTTGAACCATTGAACTAAAATGATTTGATAGTCTTACAAAAATACATAAATTAGTTTCCAAGAAACTAGAAGAAACTATTGTTTTCCTGAGAGGGACTGAAAGCTTTTTCACAATTTTAATTTCAGAAAAAGGGAAAATTTCAAATTTCATTCAGCTCTGGAACCAAACACTATTATTGACAACAAACGTTGCAGATTAATTAATGCGTACTGTTTATCATATAAAACAATAAGCATGCCTGCCTTCCTACAAAAAGAAAAGATGAGCAGATTCAGCTAGGCAGGCAGTTCAATTTTGAACATTGTTTTAATCCTCTTATTTCTATTCTCTGAACTTTCTTCAAAGAGATTCATCTGGTTCTTAAGTTGTACTTATCTACAGTGCAGTCAATTTTTTAATGTATTAAAATACATAATATTTGGGGAGTTTTTTCCTCCAGAATATAATTTTCCATGTAAAGATGAAATGTGAAAATTAAAATAATTTCAGATTAATGATTTTCTAAAGACCAGCTAACTGACAAGCTGTGGCTGTACTGATTGCTTTCAAATCTCAGTTCTTTCAATGTATATTACCTTCAAAAAAAAGTAGCCATAATTGGAAGAACACATGTAATAATGCTTAATGTAAATTTCCTTAAGAAATTGTGGAAGGCTGAATTAATTTCACGGGTGCTTGAAGCAAATTGTACTGCTTTTGCTACACAAGAAGGCAGGAAATGCAGTTCTTCAGTGTAAAAAACCAAATCCCATACGTAGCTTCTCCTTAGAAAGTTATATATGCTTTCTGTGACTCTCTAGTCATTGTCATGGTTTAACCCCAGACATCATCAAGCATAACACAGCCATTCACTCACTCTTCCACCACTCCCCAGTGGGATGGGGAGGAGAACTGGAATAACAAAAGTAAGAAAACTTGTGGGTTGAGATAAAAACAGTTTAGTAGGACAGGAAAGGAAGAAACATAAACATAAAAATAAAAATATAAAAGAAGTGATGTGCAATTTCTCATGACCTGCCAACCAATGCGCCTCCAGTCTCGAGCAGCAACCATCCCTTCCCAGCCAACTCCCCTCACTTTATGTACTGAGAATGACATCATATGGTATGGAATATCCCTTTGTACCATTTGGGCCAGCTGTCCTGGCTATGCTCCCTCCCAGCTCCTGGCAGAGCATGGGAAGCTGAAAAGCCCTTGAGTTTCTATAAGAACTACTTAGCAACAACTAAAACATGAGTGTGTTATCAGCATTATTTTGATATTAAATCCAAAACACAGCACTGTACCAGCTACTGAGAAGAAAGTTAACTCTATCCAAGTTGACACCAAAACCGAGACAGTCGTTCAAGTAGGTACCACCTTTAAAGTGGGAGATGCTTCAGTGTGCACACTCTTCTGAGAGGACCCAAACTAGTCTCTTTCAAGAGGTATTTCCAGTGTAACTATGACAATTCTTATTTGGAAAATACCATGTTCTAAGTGATTTTGGAATTACTGTTAAGCTGCTTGTTGCACAGAAATTAAATAGCTCTTTTTTACAATGTTTGTATAAAATATCATAAAACATTATTAGTAGTACATTCAGATGCTTGTCCAAGGTAGAGCACTCTCACTTTTTCCAGCTGACAGAGGAGACTGCTGTGTTGGCTAGTGTGAGAAGCACATGTGTTAAAGAAATGACACAATGGGAGAGTAACCACAGTTACAACATGTCTGTATCTGGAAAAATACTTCTTTTGAGTGCAGTAAAGCTTCCAGAACAGTTTCTTGCTTTTTCTGTGACCTTAGTCTCCAGATGAAGCTGAAGATCACTGCTGGGGCCCGGCAATGGTTTCTGTTGTGTGAGGTCTCAGTGTGTGAGAGGAAGGTTAGGAGAGCTTGCAAATGCACAGGATGTGGGAGGTGTGGCAGGGAACTGGATGGTCTGGTAGCATGTGCAGCTACCACATCTGCAGCGTCTGGTTACTGAACTTATGATTCAGAGAAAAGAAGTTTTAGCTGGACACGGCTGTTTGAATAACCTGAAGGCATACACCAATCTTGGGTTGATTTCTGACACAAGCTGCAAGCAGTGGGAAAAGACACAGTGGGTCAAGACTTCATTCTCTCTCACAGCTTATATCTGTAGCCTTACTATTTTCACAGCACAGCAGAGCTGCATGGCATTACCCAAATAAACACGTCATGCAAAAATAAGTTGAAAAGTTGTTTCATTATGGATTACGATGTGACAACTTATAAATTCTCATGGTTTTATTCTAATAAGTGTCTAAAAAGCTCCTTGGCTTGTGCTGGCTCTGAAAGCAGCGTCACTATGGCAGTGCAGAGACCAGTGCAGGTGCAAAACCCACCCAAGTTTTATGTAACCGATTTATTAACCATGGAGATAGTTCACAAAGCTGAGCTGTGTGTTACCGTGGAGACCTTGTTAGCAACTTCCCTTTAAACTGGATTGGGTGCATCCATGTGAGCTGCAGCTGCAGCAGTAACTGCAGGGAAGAATACCCTGAAGGAGACGATGGGATTTTTCAGTTTCCTTAATCTTAAGTGCAGTTTTGTCCAGCTCCTTAATGAACAGTGATAAAAATGTTCAGCTTCAGTTCTCTCTGATGCTGGGGGAGACCGTGTTTTGTAACAGTGTTTTCAACCCCATAAGTTCTGGAATTTCATGTAAACAGGTTGTTCTGCTCTTGGTGACAGGCTGCTGCTGCCACCTCACCTCTACGTCTCTGTATTGTAATATGCTTTCCTGTGCATACCTGGTTTCCCGTAGCTGTGCTGATGAAGAATAATGCTTATGGCACCATATTTTAGACCCTGCCCATTTTCGTATGCCTAATTTCAAGACTGGCAGTGGTCATACTGGCTCATATTCACAGACATTGTTCCTAGCTGCAGGAGCCTGCCCAAGAACCTCTCTGAATTATAGCCTAAGATGTACATAGGGAAGAAAGTGACCTATTTTGACTCTCCAGAGGATACTCCCAGCCTTTTCACTAGACTATTCTTTGCTTCTAAAAGAGAAAGTTGGCTTAGTCTGCTTGTAGTTAAGGCAGCTTACTAAAGGTAAATTCACTAGCTTTGTATGAAGGTAGGTATTATCTGCAAACTTCTGACCACCTTTTAGAGGCATTTGAAGTGCAGAGGTGAAAACTGGTGTTCAAAGGTGCCAGATCTATATGGTGAGGAAGGGAGAACCTGCTTCAACTATTACTGTGTTTCTGTGTTTCCAGACAGCTTTGGACCCATCAGTTGGTGGGGTATCAGTCCTCAGGTAGTTCCTTGGTGTTATAATTTCCATTATCAATTCTATCAATGGGGCTAAGTTGCTGGTTGATCGTGGGAGTACTCATTTTATATGGCTGGGTAGACTTTGTCTGAGTGGTAGCCATTCTGAGAGAGTCCCTTGTTTGTTAGTGATTCTTGTTATGTCTTATACATTAATGTAAGGGTAAGTCTTGCTACCTTTTCTGGCAAGGATTTGCTCTGCCATCTTCTAGATGTGTTTTGAGTATGAAAAATATCCAATCCCACTATGGTACACCATGCTTTTTTGCATAATCTCTTCCTTTCTGAAGGATCACACTTATGTTGGGATTATAACAGCAGGGTGGTTCTTAGCTGGCAAACGGCCTCTTCCTTAGTTGTGCAGCTGTCAGATGATCAGTGAAATCCTTTTACAAAATATAGACTTAAACTTGGCATAGTCAAGTTAGCATTTAATATTGTGATTGACAGCCTCAAAATTAATTTTCAGGCAGGCCCTCTTTTCTTCCCTACGTAATGCAACAATTTGAGGACAGTTTTTACAAGACTGGCTAAGAGCAGTAGTGTGTCTTCTCTAGCCTTTGCAACTGAGAACCTGAATTGTGATTAAATTTTATGTGGTAATTTACCAGTCCAGCTGCCAATTTTCTTTAAAGCCCAACAAATTTATGTTCTTCAGAAACAGTACGAAATTCTTCCCCAGTTTAAAGATTTTGGAACCAGATATCAAGAGGATGACTTCATACACTCTTCAGAACCAGATGTCTTTGCAGTTAACCCATTCAAAATCAACAAAACTGAGTCTGCAGTGCAGTAGGAGAGATAAACTTTGAGGTCTGTAGCAGGCAAACACAATTGACATATATTCTTCTACAACAATACTGTTAAAATTCTTATAAATTTCTTCTGGGCTGCCCCTTTCCTTGGTGTTATGCTCCACTTCTGTCACTACAGGGTGGGTGGTCCCTAAGGTGGCTAGCTTCAGTTTTGGGTGGGTGGTGGTGGTATAAGCAAGCTGTCAGCATGCTTGTCATGTGCCAGGGTGGATATGGTGTTGATAAGTGTGGGTTTCTTCCTCATCTTTGCCAAAGGAAGCATGATGCTGTTGGCATCTTCTTCCTCCCTCTGAAGTCTGAGGGGGTGTGATGGGTTTGCCCTTGGCTGGGGGTCAGCCCACACACACCCACTCACTCAATCCGCACCCCCCTCCCAACCCGAGGATAGGGGAGAGAATTAAAGGGGTAAATGGAAAAAAGGACTCATGGGTTGAGTTAAGAGTAATTTAATAACTAAACTGCAATAATATTGAAAATAATACTATATACAAATATACAAATGAGTGATACACAGTGATATTGCCCCCCCACCCGATGACCAAGGCTCAGCCTGTTCCCGGCTAACGATCGCGGAGCAGGGAGATTCCTGAAACCACACTCACGGAACGGAGATAACAGTCTGAGCGTCTCAGACTGAGAGCTGACCCAGGGGCAGAGAAGGCCTTGGGAGAGGGACCACCTGCAGTGAGATGATCTGAAGCAAAAGGGGACCCAGAACAAAAAGGGACAATCTTCCGGAGGGTCCTCACCTATATACTGGGCATGACGTGTATGTTATGGAATAGATTATTGGCCACTCTGGATCTCAATCCCAAACCTAAGATCAAACCCTGGGCTAGTAACTGGGGCTGTGCTCCCTCCCAGCTTCTCCTGTCTGTGGACAGCCAGAGAAGCTGAAAGACCTTGGCTGCCCCATAAACATCAGTTTTTATCATCTTTCTTCTGAGCACAAATGCAAAACAGAGCCTCTTGTTAGCTATTATGAACAAAGCTTACTCCGTCTCAGCTTAACCCAGGACAGGGAAGCTTCCACACACTTCATGTCAGCCTCGTTTTCGTTGGTCTGTCATTTCACTTTCCATCAGAATTTGATGTATGCGCTGGGTTTCTGTACATTGGGTAGTTGTTCTTTGCTCCCTTTCCTGTCCAGAAAAATGTTTTTCCCTGTTCTCGTGTTTTCGATGGCTTTAACTGATGGCAAGGGAGTTGCTTATAGCCATAGGATCTCCATTGTCATCCTCTACCACCTCTTATCATATAGTACCCATACTCTTCTGCACTTCCTCTTCATCCTGTGTCCCTGCTTTTGAGGCTGCTGTTGTCACGCCATCCTTTTTTTTTGCACATTAAATCATTATGTCAGGGTTGTAAGTATTTAATTCTGTGCAGTCTAACTGCTTGTTACTACTAGCTACATAAAAATTATGGTTATACCATGTGATTATGCAAAGATAATTAAAAGTAAAATAGACAATAGGCATCTAGGCTTTTATGGCTAAACCAGCTAAAACAAATCTCTGCACAAGCTAAGACATACTCAGGCAAATCCTGACAAGCCCCAAAGCCTTTCAGGGACAGTATGAAATCTATTACTAGCAATGGTGATACTGTAGTCAGAAGGCTATGGAGGAACAATACAAAGCATATCCAACGCATGTTTCACATGGTGAGTAATTTGTTGTATAAGAATCTTAAAGAATTCTTAGCAGTCAGGAGATCTTTTAAATGAGTGTGAAAGCCAACTGTGAAGCAATTGAAAAATGTGGTGGGGGCAGGGTAAGAAGAGAAGGGCTCAAAAACTCTCTCTGACATTTTTCAGCTTGCAACACAACTTCAAAGGCAATAGGCAGAGGAGATATGCATCATAGAAGTTATGCTTTTATTAAACAGGAAGCAACTCCCCCCCACCATTTGGTATAAAAAGAAGTAGATCTAAAAAGCCTTATTAATACTGGCTCAAAAGCAGGACACCAAGACAAAAGCAGAATGAAGAACAGAAAACTGAACACAGAGAGACTAGAAATGCTTGAGGGCAGGACACAGGAGCATGGGGAATACGTTGATAGCTTTCAAGCTCAAGTACCTTTAGGAAAAGATTCAGAAAAAACTGTTAGGTGTGCAGACAAAATCATAGATCTGGTGACTGGTCCATGTCTGGTGGACCTTAGATATGAGAAAGTTGTGAGTCTTAATGCTACAAAAATGTAGGTGAAGATTGCATTTACATATCGTTTTGTCCCACTAATTCCATTCTTATAATTAAAGCTTAGCATTAGAAATTTGTGAAATTTCTTTGTTTTCCCTCCTTAGTTTGTCAGAAACTACAGATGAGTATGAGTGTGATCATTATGGATGCTCTCCTTCAGGAAGAATGTATCCAGAGCAGAAGTGTTTCCTGCTATGTTGAAAAGTTTATTGTGTGATCAGTATTTCTGGGATTTTGAGAAGAGTTACGTCCTGCAATAAGAGTCTTTTGTACTTTGTGCAGACAGCACAGAGAAAGCTGTGCAGTTGTAAGCAAGCCCTCAAGTGTCATAGTAATTTTAGCCCTACATTTTCCAATCCTGGAGTAGCCCTATCTTTTTAATACCCTAGAAGGATTAAAAGTATTGATGATGGGTTTATGTGTATGTCTTCCTTCATGGTGACTTTCAGCATCTTAATCTTCCTTTTGGGTTTTTTTTGGTAACTTTTTTCAGCTGCAGTCTTTTCACAAGTGTGTTAAACCAAAACTAAATTACTAGGTCTCTAGTGGAAGTAATCTTAAGTGTGTCTTGTGTAATTGTAGGCTTAATTTTTCTTTATACTGAAATATACAGATGATGTCATGACTCTGTGAGGAAGGAGAACCAGAGGCCTTGGAAAGAAGAGATTAGAGGTGTCATAAGAATGAGCAAAAAATTCCTGTTGAGTAGCTTGGATATTTTGTATGCTGCTTACGCTATGTTAAATTGGTATAAAATAGCAAAAACACCTTTGTTGTAAGGATCCCTGAACTTCAGGGTATATGGATAATGGTATCACAGGAACAAAAGCACTGCTTCATAGAATACTGTTTCCCATTGTTTTATATGCATGTGTCCTCTTGAAATTGTAACTTTCTCAGGCAATAGTTGTCATTTCTTTTCTTGATGCTGGTTACAAGCTCTCAGGATGTTGGGGGTTTTCCCTGCCTATACTTCATGTCGTGGTTTCAGACACAGTTTCTACACATGTAATGAAACTTGAATCTTATTTCACAATCCACAACATACAGAAGTTGTGAATTGCTTTCCTCCTACTCTATCTGTAGCCCTCTGTTTCGTTCCCTCTTTTTTTTTTTTTTTTTAATTGAGAAGAGCAGAATTTTCTTGCTCAAATGAATACATACATTTAAAGATAGTGCCCTAGAGCAGATAAGACATATTGTTAAAATTATCATTCTCTGAAAACCTTCCAGTGAAACCATGCTTTCAGTAAAATAGGGCATGTCAGGGTTGGGAGGAGCTCTGTTATTATAGGACAACTTTGCCTTCAATAGCATATTAAACCTTATTTACAGTGTAATAGTGGATCAGCTAACAGATATTATGGTTAAAAAGCTTATCACCATGGGCTAGGAGTTGAAGGGCGAGTGAGCCATGTGTTTCTGCTTTACCTACAGATGAGAATCAGCTAACCAGACTGCTTTAAAGCAGTCACATTTTAACCCAACTGTAAATGGGGCAGACTTACTTATCCAAGACAGTTGGTACCATTTAAAAATGAAACTCACACCTCTCGTATCTCAAAAAGTCTAACCTAGAACCCTGAGTTTTTATGTGTCTTTTATGTATTCTTTAGCTTAGCTGATGTCCTGTGAATTGACCCTTTGGCTCCACAGACGAGTTAGATAATTAGACAACAAGACAATTATGAAATTGACTGCTTTTGTCCAAGTATATAGATTCTTTTATGGAGGCACAGGACCTTGCCATGTGGGTTTGAAGAATCTAATCTAGAAAAAAAATTACATCAGTGAAATGCAGTAATATCATTCTGCATAGGTGTTCTGCTGGTGGAGGGAGGCCTAAATTCTCTTGACTCCTTCCTGTACCAATGGGATGAATTGTGAAAGTCTGACAGGTAATTCATCATGAGGTTCTACAGACTGAACTAGTTTGTCCTGACTTCTCAGTGCTTTTGAGACACCGGTGTTAAGGGTTTTGCTGTTTTAACTCATGATTTTCTTCAAAAAAAGCAGGAAACAGAATCAGAACACAACATATTTATTTTAAACACTTTCTTTTATTTTCAAACACTTTATTGAAATATTTATATGGGGACAATGTAGGAGAACATTTTTAAAAAGGCAGAATAGTGCTGAATATATTTACTGCATGATTAGATAAATAAAGTTTAGGTTCCTGAAATGCTGGCTATAAATATGCAGTTTATTTCAAGGAAAACAAACCATAATAGCATTTAATGATTCCTTGTATAAGTTCAAGTAATAAAAAGCCTTGCTAGTCTTGCTATGAGACCAAATACTGCTTCGCAAGTTAAAGACTGGTAGCTCTTAGCCTTCCTCAGGAATTTCTGTGTGTCCTCGTGTCATTTTTCTGTTGTTGTTCATTATCCAAAGTTTAAGATAAATGTGACAGGACTTTTTAATAAAGCTTTGGAAACCAGGTGTTAAACAGAAATTAGCTATTCAAATGCTGTGAGATCTGAGAATATGCATAACAGTTTTTTCCTAAAGATCTTTAAATGTAATTTAAAGTACCATTGTGTACAGACTGTTCTGAGTGGTAGGGTTAACTGTGAGATTTCTCCAAATTAGGGATTGCTGGGTTAGAGATTTAAGATAGTTTAGTGGAAATACCAGTTCCCTCAAAACTACTGAAAACCCTGCAGGTTTTATATGTTTATAACATAAGTCTTTTTTCTTGAGTGTCTCAATATCAGTAAATTGGGAATGACAGGAAATGATATATCAGAAGTGCCAAAACATGAAGATACCAAGACAGTCATAAACTTTCTGCCCCAAAATCAGCATCTACCAAGGCAGGCTGTCGAAGGCCAAAATGGGATAATATTCTAGTTACCATGAAAAGTCAAAGATTTTTAGAAGGCTAATTACCTTTAAAACTCTGTATGCCACATTTTGGCTTATATCAGCTGAAAACGAAGTGTGTGTTTTTCAGGACAGAAGATAATGAATCAGGGAATCACACTGGTGTGTGAGAATCCGATCTTTTATGAGATGGTCTGACTAAAGAAAGAAAGGATAGACCATGTTTGTGGTGGCAAGCATAAGGGAAGAAGTATGTCTCAGTTGAAAACTCAGAATTTTGTCTCCTACCCCATTCACAGTCATTCTAAATTGTAGTACTTGCTTGAGTTTTATATGTAAAAATTCTTATTTTGAATACAGAAGTTTTGTTTGCTGATTGGCTGCATTCTGCGGCTTACTGAAATTACACAATTTTGTGCTGCATATCAGCATCCTGTGAAACCATATTAATAGAATCTGTCTGAAAATGATGTTCTATGTTTCAAACTTTTTTTTTTTTTTTTTTTTTTTTTCAGGGAATATAGATGGCTGGAGACCCAATAAAATGTGTTGACAATCACAAAAAAGAAATTCAAACTAACTATCAGGGTGCATGTTCAAGCTGATCTGTTCAAAACTATGTATTTGAACCATGAATACTAGTACTTTTTTTTCCCACCATAAATACTAAATGTATGAAAGTGAAAGACATGCAGGCAGTAAAATGAGAAACAGAAGTATCTCTTTTATTTTTTTTGAAAAATCACAAAGCTCACAAATGGAGCAGCTTTCAGCGACTTGCATGCATTCATATTCAAAATGCAAGGAAAATATTTTTCCACTGACTTTTTTTTTTTATATGTACATCAGCAGTGCTAATTGTTTAATATGGTAACTGATGAACACTAATTGTTTAAAAATTTTCAAAACTTGCTGCACCTAGCAAGCTTTTGTTTCTTGAAATAAAAGGTTTATTTCGGTCCTCAATAACTTAAAAAAGTGAAAAAATGAAAAAAAAAAAAAGAGAGCAAAATGAAAAACAGATGGATGTTGCCGTGCTGTTAGAAGTGCTTTGTCTATGGCACTTTGAAATTCCAATAATAGATATCAACTTCTCAGACAAAGAATTTTTTCTATAAATTATAGAACATGAACCAGTGTATCAGAAAGATATTTTTTAAAATACTCAATACCTTATTGATGTGAATTGTTAATAGTTTAGTTTCTGAAAATCTCCAGACTGTACTGAACCCAGAAAATCATGCTATTTTAAAAACAAACTATCAAAAACCAAGAAACACTTTTGAAATATGAAACACAGTCAAATAATATTACTAAAAAGTACTGATATGCCAGTGCTATCCGGGTATTTCTCTGTGAAATCCTTTTGTGTCTCTACTCCCCTTAGATTATTGCTTTGGATTGTTGTATCTATGTAGAGAAAGTTCATTCTTTACTCTTGAGATTGCTTGTTGTATAGGTGAACCTCACTGTATGCTTTTGTAAGTGCAGTGTTTCTTAAAACATCAGTGGAACTCCACCTGTTATTACAGTATTGTGATGTGCTTGAAGGTACTGAGCACATAGAATCGTTGAATCATTAAGGTGACAATTAAAGAATTTTTGCTTAGTTATGCAGCATTTGAATCATATATCCCAACTGCTGGTAAAACATGTTACAAACAATACCTAGTAAAACCATGAAGGCTGTTGAGCATTTGAAATGCTTTTTGGCTTCATAATGTCTGAAGGTCTTCTGGTTGGTCAGCAGTACTCTCTGAGGTCTCTGCTCCTGAAAGCAATTTGAAGCTGTAGAAATTCTGCTCTTGCAATCACATCTCTTGTACCAGAGGGAGGATAAAGCTGCCTGCCTCTGTAAATCACATTGGTTCTTCTGCACTTGGTGTTTACTGTTGTTCTTTTTTTCTTTGACAAATGCT